>NC_091445.1:16397484-16494984 GCF_964237555.1 Oryctolagus cuniculus | reverse complement strand
TTAATGAATACTTGAGATTCTTCATTGTGTCTTCATCCTTGCAAGTGAGCTATAGGACCAAAAGCAAAGCAAAACACAGACATATTCTTGACAAAAGTGTTTTTGAGTGAACATGTGAGGTTTTAATTGGATGAGAAAAGAAAGAGAAGGTGGCATATTGTAATAAAGGGTGATTTCTGTGCTATAATTCATAAGCATATTTTATAAATAACTTAGAAATTTAACTGTGTTTGTATGGTATATGTTTTTGTATGGTGTATGAATGGATTGAAAGCCCATATGCCTATCAGAGACTATTTACATGACTTTATGATAGTTTTTAATAGTAAGTTAGGAGAACATTGGACTTCCATACAGCACTATAAAACATAACTAGGATACAGAACAGTGAAGTTCATAAGATAAACCTGACCATCCAACTCTGCTTTGGACCGTGTATAGGATGTGTCTGTAGGATTCCCCAGATCCATTTTTAGGGATTTTGACCCAGTCATTGACTGGGCAACAGTTGTAACTTGTTACTTCTATTTATTTTAATGTGTAAATGTGTGGGTGTATGTTTATGTCATTTTATGAGAATGAAAATCAAAGAATAAAAGGACTTTACAAAGCTGTAGTATTAATTCATATTTCTGTTCTTGATAGTGGATGGATGGTAAATATATTTATTTTGTGGTGCTGTTGTATATTTATGGAGTGCTTCCATAAATAAATTACTCATGATTAGAGGATAAAATCATGATGTTTAAGCAACACAGTGTTCTAAAACCTAGAAAAAGTACTAAGTGGAGCGGGTTATAATATGAGTAAGTGCAAAGTGAATGTTTTAAAATAAATAGCACTTGGATGACCTGAGATGTCAGAACTGGAGATAAGGTTGTGTGTTTGTCAATATAGCCTTCATGTTTTACAGACTCCTAAGGGAACAAGGGAAGATACAATTTCACCTTTTCTGTGCCAAAACATTTTAATTATATCTTCTTCCAACTACAGCGGTTCAGTAACCAAGGAGCTGACATTGATGCATGTGTTGATAAAGCTGCAAACATTCAAAATGAGATTAACAAAGATTTTGAGCAAAGGGTGACAGCTAATTTTGCACAGTATTCTGCATCTAATTCAGGCCAACGTAATAATAGAATATTTTATAACTCTTTTGTTATTCAAAAGGACTTTTATGATGCATTTGTGTTTGTGGATAACTTGTACCATACTCAAGAAATTATCTGTCTATTGGCTTAAAACTATTTGCATCTATATAGCTATGCTGAACAATATTAAAGGGGGAGAAAAACTGTCTTACTATTAAAAGTTGTGGGATTTTTGTTTGTTTTGCTTTGTTTTTGTAATCATTCTTCATCCTTGGAACTCTTTGCCTTACCTTAATTAACCTTGAACACAGTAGCTAAGAAGGTATAGAGATGGCAAACATGTAGTTTTAATATTGCTTAGTATGCACTACTAAAATAGCGAAGAGAAGTATATTCAACTTATTTAATTAATAAAACTGTAGTTTCTTTATGTCCTTGAGTTCCTTTGAACACATTTCAGTGTATTTCTTTTCTTCTCTGTTCTCTATTTGAAGGCGGCTGACAGTCTTCTTTCACTTTTCTTTTTGTTTGCGAAATTTTCTTTTCTTTTTTTTTTTTATCCACTCACTTCTCCATCTGCTTTCACTTTTGTTTGCTTGGGCCGTCTCTCATCCCAACTTGATAATGAGGAATGCAGTGTGACCCTGACCTCTATCAGCCCATGCATGACCTTCTGACTCTACCATATAACCTTTGACCTTCTCTTTGACAGCTTGATTAATTACCCTGTGTTATGATTTATGAGTAAGTGCTATGTAAAAATAATAGACAACAGGTGGTCCTCTGAAAACTTTTTGTGGCATGTTTTCTTTTACTGACTAACTTGATGAGCTATTTGAAGCTGGAAACTTAACTGGGATCATCTATGTTGGTCCATATTATGGTATTTTAATACATGGAACGTAGCATAAGAATTCAAGAAGCTGCAACTTGAAGTATGGTCATGAGGAACACTTTGCAAACTATTAGTAGGGTGCTGTTACCTAATGCACGTTGAGAAGAAGCACAAAACAGAGTCAAGAGACATTTCAGGCATTTCAGTCCCAGGTCACGTCTTGAGAAAATTGCTGAAATAATGGAGGGGGCATTTTTCAAGCAGAGCTGCAGCTCCAACAGCTATGTTTACTTTAACGCTTCACTAGTGACTTCTGATTGGTTGTCATGACCTCATCTCACTGTTGCACCTAGGATGTTGCAACAGTGACATATCCATACCTTACTTGTGAAAAGGATGAGAATAAACACTGTACATATTTCAGAGAAGATGAATGGACAGTGGTGTTTGTCCATTTTAACTATGGATAGATGTACTTTGTAGATAAAACACTTTGGTTTTCATTTCCCTGGAGGATGAGCACCTACTGTCTTTCAAAGCAAGCAGATAGAATGATGAACTTGAAAAATATGATTGATAAATCTGTGTAAAATGATCTCTTACAGAGCTTTGCCTGAAGTCCCAGCTAGATAGTTCCACAGGTCACAGAATTCTGCTCTGGCCCCTGACCTCTTTGGTCACATGTGGCTTGAGGTATTGGCAGGTTAATATGCAGACCTGAGTATTTTCAACTGATTTTTTTTTTAATTGAGCCAACCACAAGAGATTGGAAAAGATAAAATTTACCCCTATTTTCCATTTTCCTCATTACTGGGAGTTTACAGGCAAATTAACTTGAATAAATCTTCAGTTTTAGCAGTATTTCATTTGGGGTCAGAAGTACAGACTGGTTTTGTTTAGGCATCTTAAAATTGTATATGTGGATTTTCTTGATGAGCACATTTCTGTGCCGGTTTAATTCCTCTAGCAAGATTTCCCCTTTGGTTCTTTGTATTTGGCATCACCTGTCTGTTTTAGACCTCTCTAACCTAAGCATCATTTGTTGATTGAATGATAAATGAACTATTATTTATTAGTAAGTACATCTATAGACTTCAAAGTAAAGAAGGCCTGTTGGCCTATGTAGTCTATTTAGATCACAGAACGTACTTGTGCTGAGTAAAATGCCATAAACTTTTGAGGGTTTCTAATTTGGATCCCATAGCTTATACCTTATGAACATAGGTCTGAAAATGAAACTGTGTTTCTAGCTAAAAGAAAGCATATAGAATGGAATTGGGTGAGTTAAATAGGTGAAGCATACCTTTACCAATGTCTGTCCTCTTGATCTTCTACGAGACTGTGATCAAACTGGAGTTAATTAGCGATTTTATGTATGCTTTGTCTCTTGAAATGTTGGATATTGGAATTGATTTGTGTAAATCATTATAAATGATGCCAGAAATCTTATTTAGTTGTAGAATGCTAAATAATCAGTTTGATCACTTTCTGTTGTTAAACATAACTGAAGATGTTTCCATGTGTGTTTGAGATTAGCTAACTTCATCTTAGGAGAAATTTAACACGTTTAATTAATAATTAAATATGAAAGAGATTCTTTAATATAAGATGTTTAAGGTTCTAAGTGTAATTGATAGAGGCTTCCTTATTAGAGTAGCAGTGGACAGTCATTCTATAATGCTACACAATGCCTGACTTCATAGTATAGTTCTATAAAACCTTATAAGTACCTTATTCTAAGTTTTTAAAAGATATGAGTTGATATAAATCTATTTTAAACAGTTAAACTTAACTACTGATATTTTGTCTCTGCTTTGCTTTACTTTATTTGCTTTGTCTATTTAGTTTCCATTATTGACGTTGACATGACAAAATCCTTGTAGCTTACATAAATGGATCTTTTTGCCAATGTTACGTATGATGGAGAAAACAGGGAAAAGATGTGTCTGATTTCAGCATGGAGGTGGGGTAGTTAACTTTGTTCATTGCTCCTGCTTTCTCCTAGTCATTATAAAATAGTTATGAGTGATATCTGTGAATATTAATTTATCCAAAAAATTTAGTTGAAAATGATTACTTTTTTATAGAGTGATAATTGAATTTTCAGCAGAAATTTAGTAAAATAAGCTCTCATTTCTGCAGAAAATGTTCCTGAATATTTCTTATTATTGCATTAATTAAATTGGCCATTTGAAATATGTAAAGGGTAAAATATATCCTAAATAATTTAAGTGTTTAATAGAAGCATTCATTGTCGAAATCTAAATGATAATTCTTTAATTGACTTATATAGTGGTGATTTAAAAATAGAATCATTTTTTATCTGTTGATGCCTCAGTGAAAAATTGACATTGTGCCTTTATAAAATTGAACAAATGAGTCATGTAATTTTCAGTTACATAATCAATATCTTAGACAAATACTACTTCTTTGATGATTTATGTGTGTCTGTTGTTTATATGATGTAGCTGGGACACATCAAATTTCAAAGACTTTAAAAGCAAGTAGGTACAATAATTTTTAATTTATGATTTGTAAAAATTGAACTGAAACGTGCTCAAGTAAGGCTGATATTATACAAATACTATTTCTAATAATTAAGTTTTAAATTAGGATAGTAGTTTTGAAATTCTGGTGAGTATAAATTTTATTGGAAGAGTTCACCTTTACTTGGATTTCATTTGTTGTGCAAACAAGATGCTCGTGTTTTATCAATTTAGTAAACATCTCATTTTGTTACTTTGCTTTTGAAGTTTTTTGTATCATCATTAAAATGTATGTCACTGATTTTAACTCTAAGAATTATAAGATTCTATTTGAGGATTGCTGACTCTAACCCATGTGTGAGGATGAAGTGTGTGTGTGTGTGTGTGTGTGTGTGTGTTTAAAGTTCAATTCACTCAGAGAAGGCAGGGAAGAAACATGACAGGAGACCACTTACTCACGGTACAGAATCTAGTAAGGAGGCAATTTTCTTTTTGGCCTATGGTGACCTTTTTTGACTATGTTCCTTACACCAGAGACAGTGTACTGAATGCCTCTATTTCACCCTGGTTAGCAGAGTGCAACAGTGTTCTTTAACTTACTTTTGGTGGGAGGAGAAGTTATAGCTGAAATTTGAGAAGGGCGTGAAAAGTTGTAAGAGGCACAAGGAAGAGGGGTAGGAACTTACTTCAAATGTGATTTTAATAACTAGTCAAGTGTGTCCAACTGTAGAAAATCACCAAGTGACAATCTGTCTACCTGACAGTGATCACAATGAATTACAAGACTTTTGAATAGCTATACAGATTAGAATAAAGCAGAACCAAATAAAATATCTTTTGTTGGTAAAACTTAGGACTTACCAACCAAGAAACTTAAAAAAAAAAAAAAGAAAGAAAGAAAAGAAAAACGTCTTTTGTCCTTCGATGTCAAATGTTTAAATTAAATATTTTTTCAAGTACTTTGTGAAATTTCATGAAAGAAGCATTTATCTAAAGTTTTTTACTTTAACATATGTTGATTTGTGGTATTGTGTTCATTATTTTGGTATATATTGCATAGTTTTCATGCATATAAGACACTATATCTTAATTTTGAGTCATATTATTAAAGTCAGGACATCAGTGATCTTAAAAGTTTCCAAACCAGATCATAGTTTTAGACAGTAATATCATTGATTAGGGCATGAGGGAAGGGATCGGAAGAAACTCAGTGAAATTTCTAAGTAGTTTGTGAAATCAAATGCAAAAAAACCAACCATGAATGAGTTTCATATCACATATTTTAAAATAAGATAGTTGAGTCTGTGTTAATGTTGATTCATTATTATTGCCATCAGGTTTAAAATTATGTTAATGAGATTTTATTTTCTGTGGATTTGTTTTATCATAAAATAATATATCTTTTAAGTATGGCCTTATAGAAGTTTACAAGATTCAATTCAAATACTCACAACATGGAGTTGAATAGTAAGACAAGATATATAAGAGCTTCAAAAATTTGTGTTGTGCATGCTTATCAGTGGTTTTTGCTTGTTCTCCCATATTTTATCATGATTAGGTTATTCTGTCAATTATAGTGAAAATATCAAAAATATCTTATTTGCATTGCTAAAATATGTCTGATAGGAATTCATTTATGTTTTTCTAACTTTAAGCCTTGATAGTTCATTCAACAAGTTGTATTTTTAAAGCTTAAAATTTTACATGTTTTCTGTGATAAAGATAAATTGTTTATTTGCAAAATGAAATTTCAAGATTCAAGGGTTGCTTCCATACATTAGTTTATTTTGTTTTGTGATTTTTCTGACCTCCTAAAAGGAAAAGGTAAATAAAATCCTAGCTGCACAGGTAGATATTTATGTTTCTGATAAGACAGATACGTAAATTTGTGGAACGTTAGACTTATTCCTTAATTGCTCATTCTTTCTTGCTTCGCAAACAAAGAAAAAAATACTCATTAAGGGGCTAGTATAAAGTAAAAATCCTACAAAATGTATTTTGAATTGTAAACTTCAATTTCAAAAAGATTATTTTCTCAAAATATATATTATAAATATTAATGTGGTTTGAAAGTAAAACTGTTATTTGATAATTTATTTCAATCATTTTTGGAGTTATGTGAGATCTGAATTACATTTTTTAAAAATTTGGGCATTATAATCATGTTGTAATTATGTGGTTTTTGTTCTTATGGATAATAAATGGTTATTTATATATGCAATAAATGCAAGGAACTTTAAATGACTTTCTTTTGGAAAAATTAAAACAATACTCTTTTTTTTTTTGACAGGCAGAGTTAGACAGTGAGAGAGAGAGACACAGAGAAAGAACAATACTTTTTCCTAAAGGAATATTTTAGTGGCTATGCATCTATATTACATTACTTAGTCTGAGATTTTGGAAGCTTTTTAATCATTGAAATGGATTCTGAAATGAAATTATGCACTTTTCTTTTGTTTCAAAACAGGAAGGCTATGGAGTGATAGTACTGAATCCCAACGAAAACTATATTGAAGTAGAAAAGCCCAAGACTCACGTACAGTCATCTTCAGATAGCTCAGATGAACCTGCAGAAAAACGGGAAAGAAAAGATAAAGTCTCTAAAGAGACAAAGAAGCGGCGTGATTTCTATGAGAAGTATCGTAACCCCCAAAGAGAAAAAGAAATGATGCAACTGTATATCAGAGTAAGTGAGATGAATGCTTTCCTTCCTTAGTCCCTATGTTTATATTTTATTTAATATAAATTATTTTGTTTGCTTTTCTAAAGGAACTGTTAGTTCTTTTATTTTTAGCCATTTACTTTGCTTGGTTGTTTATTTTGGAAGAAATGTTTTCAGTTTTTACTTCAAAATTATAAGACGCATTATTCTTACTTCAGTGTTAACATTTTACAGAAGGTTCAAATGCAACTGCTGTTTCCTTTTGTGTCATACATTCATTCAAGGAAACTTTTCCAAAATAAGTTTGTTGTGATACATACAAAAGGAAGAGAACTTTCCAATCCAGTTCTCAACATGCTATTTCCTTAAGTAATTTTTCTGCTATATTGTTCATAAGAGAAAGTACATGTATTCTAATAATTCCAAGACCTAATATCTGCTGAATTAATAATGTGATGAACAAAACAGTCATCATCTTGGGTGGTAAGTTTTACTGGATGATGTATTGTTTTCCTCTAAGCAACCATCCGTTCATGGTGCCTCAGCCTGACTTCTGAAGGCAGAATGGGGGGAGAGTAATTAATATCTTAATAAATATTGAAACTAAAATAGTGCAGGGATAGTGTAATGAGGGGACACTGTCCTCTGCTCTCGTCTTACGCAGTGAACCTTTGCACTTGATAATGCTAGCAGCATGGGATCGTTATCACAGTGCTGCCCAAGTGTTTCTAAGTCTGTAGGGGGCACAAACAATGTTATTTGCACTTTGACATATTCTACTTGATATACATACTGTGTGTTATATGTTAGACATATTTGTACAATTTTCAATGCCTTTATTATGGATGCTAGGAGTTTAATTTATTAGTAAAACATGTCAAAAATGCTACTGAGTGAAACCGTAAATAGATAGGTTCTTCAAAAGTGAGTAAACCAGAACATTTATTTAAACATAGACAATTTAACATTTTACAAATTACACTTTGGCTAGTAGTAACATTTCAGAGTATTATACTTGAGTTATTTTTATGTTTACTTTAAATGATCATTAATATTTCATATCACCTGTGAAGGAAAATATCTTGTTTTCTAAGTTTTTATTTTATTTTTTTACACTTCTAGCTCATGGCATAGTCACCCTTTTTTGGGGGAGTTAATTTTAATCCAAATAGCCAGTATTAAAGGTCATTCTGTTGAGTAAGTTATGACAGTAAAGAATAGTGAAAGCAGTGTATAAATTCTCAAGGCCCCCAGAAAGATATCCTGACCAATTCTGAAAGCACTTTATGCAGTGAGTCAATCAGAAGTAGGGAGATATTTCTTGTAAACATCTTACTATTTAATATTATTTGAAAAATGAACAGTTAATGAATTTGAAGTCACTAAGTCTCTTGTGTGTTCTAATGTAATCATTTACCCCTTGGACTGCGCATGGGTCATGATGTTGCCTTCCCCGTTGGAGTCCTACTCTTCCTTCTATGTGATCTGTCCTGTCAGGTACCACCTATGACAGTTAAAATTTTCTAAAACTACTGTCCATATCCAGGAAATAATTATGTAAGCCCTTTAAGATATGCAAATCATGGAGTATTCACTTGTCTATGTAAAATGCAAATAAAAGTAATTTCTGAGTTGTTTTTTATTTCTTCTTAATTTCTTTTATTTGCATAGCCATGTATAGATTAAGCATCTATTTCAGATATCTGTCCTGTAGGTTTATTTCTTCCTTTCTGTTTTCTCTTTATCTTGTCATCATTGCTTTGATTTTCTCTTTTGTTCTCTTGTGTGTATGCATTTTCTTTATCCTGTTGTTCACATCTGCTTCATTTATCCCTGCATTTATTGTTTCTTACACCAAGGGAAAAAATCCTTTTATGTCGCTTCATTATTAAGACCTGCTCTCTTTCCTTTCGTCTTCTTTCCTTAATTCTTTTCTCTTGTTCTCACTCCTGCCACTTTTACTTCTTTTCCTTAGTTCTTTATGCCTCATTCACTCATCAATCCATCCAAAGCAATAAAGGATAAAAATAGACTCATGGAGATAGCACAACTTGTATTTGGTAGTCTTAGTTAAGAAATGTCTTCTCTTAATAATCACCCTTTCTTTTAAAATTCAAAATTGTGTGGAATAGCAGAGGTGTGCTGCTACTATTAAAACTTACTTCTAGATAGCAATGCTTGGTCCTATAGTAGAAAGCAGAAGAATGGGTTCATTCTGTGGAAAACACGTTAATTCTTAGGTTATTTTGATCCCCTCAGGAAATTACTTCCTCTCTTAAACATGTCCAAATAACAATATTTGTAATTTTCAGACAGAGAGCATTGTAGGTAATAGAGATAAATTTTACTTATATACTTCTTAAGCCTTTACATTGCATATTTTTGCAACAGCCTAATGCGTAGGTGGATCAAGTCATTTTATCCTGGGGCAGGCATTGTTGTGGTAGTTAAGCTTCCATTGGAACACCTGCATCCCATATAGAAGAGCCTTGGTTCAGGTCCCAGCTCTGCTCTTCATTCCAGCTTCCTGCTGAGGTATACCCTAGGAGACAGAGATGATGGCTCAGGTTGTTGGGTTGCTGCCACCCGTGTGGAACACCAGGATGGCATTCCCACCTCCTGGCTTCAGCCTGGCCAAGCCCTAGCTGTTGCAAGCATTTAGAGAATGAGGCAGCAGATGAGAGCACTCTCTCTCCTTTTCTCTCATTCTTACTTGGCCTATCTCTTTTTCCTTCTCTCCATTTCTCCATCTCTCTCTCTCTCTGCCTTTCAAATTAATAAAATAAATAACATTAAAAATTTTTCAGTTCATGGGAAAATGCTTTCAAAAAATCATTTTTATTAAAGAAACTGATGTACAGGTGTTTGTCTAGATTCACAAGGCAGTAAATGATAGAAGTAAGTATAGAAACCAGGACTTCTAATTACTGTGTATTCTTACTCTCCTTCCCTCCTTTCCACATTTTTCTACTGACTGAAAACAATTTGTATCTGAAATAGGAAAATTGAACCATATGTAATAAAAGTATGATATGATATACTAAGCTACATATGATAATGACCAGGTAGATTTTAACCAGTTCTTTAATAGACTCTGTTAAATGTCTAAACTACTTCCATATTTATGTTCTCTTTTAATTAGGTTACTAATATTGAACCAGATTGATGATGAATTGACCGTGGGTCAAAAATTTCAGAGAAGTTTCCCCAGAGTCACAGAACTCTTAATGTAAGCTCCATGAGGGCAGGTGTGAGCCTACTCTGTTCACTGCCGTGTCCCCAGAGCCTAGGAGAGCCTTCACAATAAACTGTAAACAAGATAGTGGGGCTAACATTAAAATCTCACACATGGAGTACTTTTTTATTTTTATTCTTATTTTTTTAAAAGATTTTAATTATTTATTTGAGAGTTAGAGTCACAGACAGAGAGAGGGAGAGTCAGAGAGAAAGGTCTTCCATCGACTGGTTCACTCCCCAAAAGGCCGCAACGGCCAAAGCTGTGCTGATTCGAAGCCAGGAGCAAGGAGCTTCTTCTGGGTCTTCCACGCGGGTACGGGGGTCCAAGCACCCAGGCCATCCTCCACTGTTTTCCCAGACCATAACATAGAACTGGATCAGAAGAGGAGCAGCCAAGACTAGAACCAGTGCCCATATGGGATGCCAGCGCCGGAAGCAGAGACTTAACCTACTGTGCCGGCCCCTGGAGTACTTTTTTGAAATACTTGTATGTTCTACGTTATTAAAGTGTGCTACTTGCTTTTCTGTGAACAAAAAAACCTACTTTGTAGGTCACCTATTCAGTAGCTGAGATGCCATTCTAAAAATTGATTAAAAATTAGTACGTCAAGGTTCATTTGATTCTTCCACTGATCTATACATTTTTAAATGAGTATAAAAAAACTGGAATACCCCATTTTCCTTTTTACTATAGTTCCATAGTCTTAAAATTATGGATACAAATAGAAATGTTTCATAGTATCCCAAGCCTGTTTCTGCTTTACCCACTTGTTCATAAGGGTACAGCCAGTCTGCCATGCTTACTCTATGTTGTGCACACTTTATGCCCTCCTTATGAAATCTGTAACTTTGCTTTCTGTCCTTTTCCCTAATCCAAATTCTTTCCATGTTATAGTGCCTGGCTAAAACTCCACTTCTTTCTCTCCCTATAACCAGTGGCCTTTCCTTATTAAGACTCAAAGAAATCACTGTGATTGGTTAACTTCTGTGGACTTACCATGTGCTTTCTTGGAATATATCCTATATTTTTTCTCAGAATTTTAATGTACCAATTTATCTTTAATGCTTTTCTAGTGGATCTCCCGTAATCTACTAAATCTTTGAGCATGGTTTATGGATTTTTACATTACATTAAGTCCTTAATAATAAGTAGATTTTGGGGGCCGGTATTGTGGCATAGTGAATAAGGCTGCTGCCTGCAATGTGAGCATCTCATATGGCCGTGCCATTCACTTCCAGCTGCTCCACTTCCGATCCAGCTCTCTACTGTGACCTGGGAAAGCAGTAGAAGATGGCCCAAGTCCCTGGGCCCCTGCACCTATGTGGGAGACCTCAAAGATATTCCAGGCTCCTGGCTTTGGATCCGCCCAGCTCTGGCCATTGCAGCCATTTAGGGAGTGAAACAGTAGATGGAAGACCTCTGTCTATCTCTGCATCTGTCTTTTTGTAACTCTGCCTTTCAAATATATAAATAAATCTTTTAAAAATAATAATAAGTGGATTTGGGGGCTTGGTGTTGTGGCACAGTAGATTAAATCAATGCTGTGACATTAATATTCCATATCAGCTGCTCGCTTCGGCAGCACATATACTAAAATTGGAGCATTCCATATCGGAGTGCTAGTTCAAGCCCCAGTTCCTCTACTTCTTATCCAGCTTTCTGCTAATGCTCCTGGAAAGGCAGAAGAAGATGGTCCAAAAAATATTCATGCCACTGCCACTCGTGTGGGAGACGAGAATGGAGTTCTTGGCTCCTGGCTTTGAACTGGCTGTTGTGGACATTTGGGCAGTGAACCAGCAACCAGCAGATAGAAGGTCTCTCTCTCTCTCTCTCTCTCTCTTTCTCTCTTTCTCTCTTTCTCTCTCCCCCCTCCCTCCCTCTTCCTCCCTCCTCTCTTCCTCTCTTCCTTTCTCCCTCTCTCCCCCTCCCTCTCTGCCTCTCCCTCTCTCTTTCAAATAAAAAATAAATAAATAAATAAATCTTTAAAAATAATAATAAGCAAATATGACCATTTTTACTTTGATACAGAGCATATTGTGGGCGAGTGAGAAATTGATACTAAACGCACGCACTAGACTCCAAAGTAAAAATATTAAGGCTTCTTCTAGCAATATCTAGATAACAGGACCTGCAGCATCAGAACAAAGGTATCAAATTAGAGCCTAAGTACTCAGACTAGGAAAGAGGATCCATTCATATATCCTTATAGAGTATAAAGTAGAATTCAGGAGAAGTGACTTGATGCCAGTCTCTCTGATGTTGGCCTGGATCTGCTGCAAACCTCTTTCCTAAGGTGAAACATCATTGTAGGCTGTGCTGAGGGAAGTAAAGAGGAATAAGACCCTGAATGTAAAAGAAAACAAAATGCAAAACAGATGCCAGATGCCGGGACTGGAGGGGAGGAAAGTTACATGGCCACAGGAGAAAAAGTCTAAATGTGGAGGAGCCGTTTACAGAACAAGAATCTTGGCAGAGCCTGGCATTGCACATTGAAGATACTCAAATATTTATGGATTGATTTCTTGTTGACATCCATCAAAAATCTTATTCCTTAACATGTGAGATATTTGATGTTGACTAGTTTTCTGACTGATTTTTTTCCAGCACTCAAGAATTTTTGCAATTGTTCAGAAGCAGCCAACTTTGATAAACTGAAGCTCTCTTTTAAGAAGTATGTTTTTGATGTTCTGACTTGAGTTTGTTCACAAGTTTGGAGAGGGCTAATGAATGTCATTCTGCCTTCTCTTCTGGACCTGTTCTCTTGTGCACTAGTGCCACCAACATCATTTCTATCTCATATTTTAGCAACTAGATTCAATTATTCAATTTATTTATATTGCAGCCAACAAGTATTTAACCACCAGAACCATTATATTTTCCTAGTGTACTTAAGTATGCTTTAACTAACTTTCTTCCTCTTTTTTTTCTTTCTTTTTTTGGGGGGGAGGGGTATCTAGTATATAACCAGTGTCTTAAATATTTGCAAGTATCTGTAATGCCCAGGCAGGAGTAAAGTAAAATCCTGGTCTAAAACTTTAAGATTTACAATTTGTAATTTTATTTTCTGGCTAAATGAGTATAAATAGACATGACTGACTAGTGGATTATGTAGCACTTTTTTGATGCATTAGGAGCAGAGCATGAGAGATCAAAGAACTTGCTGTTTCATGTGGCAACTTTCCTTAACTATGAAATAATGTACTTGCTGGCATATATTATGGCTTATTAAGGGGAATGATTTGGTCTAAGCAATAAACATCATGTCAGACATGCCTGGCAGGAAAACCTGCTTAATATGTTTTGTAATAAGATGGAATTTTTTGTTCTCAAAAACATCTGCCAACTGAATTCAAGAGTGAAGACAGAAAATGTCATCAATTTAGTGGTAATCCTATAAATTTAGTTTCTTTTTGAGCAACACATATCAAGACACACAAAATTCCCAGTGTTAATCACCACTGGTTATAGTACTTTGTAAAACGATGAAACAAAAACATTTTATTTTTATATAATGTGTTAATTAATTCATAATGAATTTTAATATTTCAACTGATAAAATTTTAACAAGCATCTTGCCAACAGATCATTTTTTAAAGCATCTGCTTTTTAATGTGTTGGGTTGAGAACTGAGTCAAATGACTAAATATGTAATGTATTCTTTAAAAAAACATATTTCCACCCCCGTCAGTACCGATACACTATTTTTTTCCTCTTAGACCACCAGGGGCTGCTGCTGTTCATACTGGATTTTGTTTTCCTTAGACACTGAGTACCCCCTATTATACTACATCTGTAGTTTTCTTCTTATTATTTTAAGCTCAAATGTTTTTAAAAGTGTAGCTAGAAAGAGGAAAAGGCTTACTCAAAAGCATAAAACTCAGCGTATGAATTTTTTATTAAGTGTTTGATACATTCCTAAGCATTTATATTTTTCCAGATCAGCTTAAAACTTATAGACATCAAATGTAGATTGTGATAATAACTATTTTTCTTTCTCTTTAATGTATTAATAACACTCAGAATCATACCGTTGCGAAGATACAGGGTAAAGATGAGGCTAACAGTGCAGAATCTAATAAACTTGACTATGAATTCTAGTTTTTCCACTTAACATAGCTAATTTCCCCACACCTCAGGTTTTTAGTCTGAAAAATTAAATGATAATAATATAAATAAAGCATAATAAATTATCTAGTACATAGTCTTGAGGCTTTAGGTCCAACAAATAACACATTATCTTCTCTCATCTTGACTACCAATTGAGAAAGAACCCAGTCCTAAGCTTCTTGGCCCTTCTATCTTCTGGTACCTTTCTGGGGTGTTTTCTCTGACATCAACCAATCCTCCAATTCTCTGACACCAAGCAGATGTCCGATAATTCAATTCAGTTGTGACACTATTTACCCAGATTTCCTGTCCAAACCACACATTTAAAGGGCTCTATTTTTTTTTAAAAGATTTATTTATTTACTTGAAAGTCAGAGTTACACAGAGAGAGAAGGAAAGGAAGAGAGAGAGAGAGAGAGAAAGAGGGAGAGAGAGAGAAAGAGGTCTTACATCTGCTGGTTCACTCCTCAGATAGCCACAATGGCCGGAGCTGCACCGACCAGGAGCCAGGAGCTTCTTCCAGGTCTCCCACGGGGGTGGGTACAGAGGCCCAAGGACCTGGGCCATCTTCTACTGCTTTCCCAGGCCATAGCAGAGAGCTGGCGTCCCGGAACCAGTGCCCATATGGGATGCCGGCACTTTAGGTAGCGGCTTTACCCACTAAGCCACAGCACCGGCCCCAAACGGCTCTATATTTTGAGAATGCCCCTGATATTACTCCAAATCCTATGGGAGTCATTCATACTTCTGACTAAGTGGATAAAACTGGGAGTTCTCACAACTCCTTTCTCAGGTTCAATAATTTGCTAAAACTGCTCATAGAACTCAGAAAAAATACTTATAATTGATTTATTATAAAGGATACAACTCAGCAACAGCCAAAAGGAAGAAACGCATAGGGCACGGTATGTGTGGAGGGCATACCAAGTATCCTGTCTAGGCATGCCCTCCTCCCTGCCATACATCAACATGTGCCCTAACCTGGAAGCTCTCCATTGCCAGGACGGAAAGGTTACTTAAAGACCTCATGTTAAATCGCTGCCTTAGCTTCAAATCAGTGAAGGAAAGGGAATTGTTGCGAACAGCAAAAGACACTCCTGCGACTCAGGAAACTCCAAGGGTTTGAGGAGTTCTGATCCAGGACCCAGGACCCAGGGACAAAACCAAATATATCTCTGTTTCATGCTGCAAAATTTTGCCAGAAAGCTCTCTATCTTAACACTCCTCAGTTTGGAACTCAGCAGTATTATACAGGAATTATACAAGGAGATCAGAACATTAGCCTTACTAATTGAAATTTGGGAAATTTGATTGAGATTTGTTGCACATGGACTTCCTGATGTATTCACCTCTGAAATGAATTTACCCCATTTCCTCCAAACATCCCATTGCCTCTCGTGGTAGAAAGGAGGCTGGAATACATGTTGTTTGTAAGTCCATTTAAAAGATGCCTGGAAGGACTGAGCTGAGCTGAGCTGAGTGTGCTGTTTCTGTTTCCAAATATGCTAACCAGCCACTCCTGTGGAAAAGAGAAGGAGGGCAGGGGAGGGAAACTAGAACTGGTACTCTAGCTGCAGTGCCTCCATGTAAGATGAGAGAGGAGTGGGACCTATCTGACAAGGGTGAGTCCCTAACAAATATCGCTGTTATTACTTGCATTTTTCAACAGCTCAGTAAAGCAGTATTAAATATAATCATTAGCTGTTCACTAAAGGATACCATAGTTTCTTCATTTTAAACTTTTAAAAGGGAAACTGTATATCGTATTATTTGCAGCAAAATGGATGAGACCAGAGGGCATTGAGTTAAGTCAGACCCAGAAAGACAGATACCGCATGTTCTCTGTTCTGTGTGGAAGCTTAAAAAAAAAAAGTCAGTCTGCACATGGGATAGAATTTACTGGAGACTGGGAAGTGGGGGGAGGGGAGGAGTGATAGAGGGACAGTAGAAGGTACACAAATACATTTAGGTGGAAAAAGTGCATTCATGTGTTCTACAATACATGGGGGACTATGGTGCTCAGTAACCTATAATGTATGTTGTGAATGACTGGAAGGTAGGAGCTGAAAGACTCCAGACATGAGTTGTTGATGGAAGATGGAGATATTGATTACTCTGATTCGATCAGTGCACATTCTGTATTGGCGCATGTATTGGAAATCGCATTGTACCCCAGAGGCATGGCCATTAGTATGTGTTAATCAAAAAGTTTCTCAGAAGATGTTTAAGGAAATAGAAATGCCAGTTACCTTGCTTGATCATTACACATTGTATACATATACATGTAAATAAAGTGCAACACTATATGTACCCCATAACAATGGAAATTTAGAATTTTTTAAATAAAAAAATAAAAAGGAGACTGTGATAAAGCCAGATTATGGCTAAAGTGACTAAAAAGTTGCATAATATTAAAGTGTTAAAAAGGCCATGATCGTATTTTGAGTCTCAAATTATTATTCATATTTTCATGATTCATGCTTCCACAGTCTAGTAAATACAGTAGAACTTTTAATAAAGATTTGATGAGTGAATATTACTTCCTTCCATGACCATACAAAGGAAAAGAGACAGACTTTTCCCTATAGAAACTCACTCTTTGATACTGACTAGCATGAGACTGAAAAGTGTGCTAACACCCAGAAAATTAGTACATTGCTCTGAAAGCTAAATTAATTGCCATTATTAAATGGACCTAGCATTTTTTTTTTGGACAGCCATAATTAAGTGTACCAGGCATTCTTTGGATTTAGTGAAAGAAGCCAATACTGAAAAATTAGCAGTAAAAGGATTAGATCTTTAGATTTAGAACAGAAATCATGATTAGACACCAAAGCTCTGCATTTATGGGTTTTTGGTGGATATTGCCCAATTTTAGGGGAAATTCTATCATGAATATGATGCAGTAAAGAGTAAGAAGTTGAGATTCAAAGAGATGCATGCAACGATCTTTAATTCTGTTGTTTACCAGCTGTGACTTTAGGCAAGTCACTCTTGTTTCAGTTTCTTCATCTTAAAATAGGGATAATCATCCCTATTAGTCTTTGCAGGGAATAAATGAGGTAAACTAATATATATGAAAACAGCCAGTGGGATACCTGCAGTTGTATAATCCTTTTCTTTTCTGCAAAATCCTTTTCTTTCTCTTCCCTCCCTACCCCTTTTCTCTTAGGAAACTTGAATTGTGTCAGAGTAAGGTTTTTCCATATTGGTTCATCAATGAATCTCAAATCTTTTGGTCTTAGAACCAAAAGATATATATATTTTTAACATTATATGCTTAAACATTATTATTATTCACTTAAACATTTTTAAGATCACTAAAGGGTTTGTTTATAGGTTGTTTTTACTGATATTTACCACAAAAGTAATTAAAATGGAGAAAATATTTATTTATTTAGAGATAATAATATGCCTATTAAATGACACAAATAACATATTTTTATGAAAAATAACTATATTTTCCAAGACAAAAACACATGGTGAGAAGTATGTTATTTCTGAAAATATCTGTCTTAATAGAAGACAGTTGAATTCTTACATCTATTTCTATATTCAACCACTTCATTGAGTTATATAAAGAAAATTTGGCCTTATACAGATACACAATTGTAAAAGGATGAACTGTTTTAATAGCTTTTCCAGATAATTGTGTATATTCATCTTCGATGCTACACCAACAATCAGCAAGTTGCTGCAAAGAATCTAATAAACATTTCACACTCATGAAAATCCATTGGACTGTCTTATACTTTGAATGGATCCTTTATCCATGAATAATTTCTTAATATTATGCACTGGCCATTTGGAAACCATTATTTTGTTGAGTTATGCAGATCATTCAAATTTTGACACATTTTATTAGAAGTATGAAACAATCATTATTTTTACTACCAATCACATCAGAAAAATTTCAAGAATTCAAGAACTTTCAAGCTTACCACAGAGGGTAAAAGTTTCCCAAAATTCTAAACTTTGCATAAAAATTCAGTTTTTATCATTGTCAACAAATACAGTAAGTTGTTTTCCTGGGACTTTCAGTATTATTTTGTTCTTTCCAAGAAAATACCGTCCAGGTCCTCAAAGCTGAATAAACATTGTATATCTATTAATCTTACAGAAAAAAAGGTGTTCCACTTAAAAAGTGGCTACTTTAGCTTGAAACTCAATCAAACACACCACTACATTTTCGCCAGCTATCACTGCATATTTTGATATGTAAATACTCAATCTGCATTTTCATTTTATCACTCTGAATATTAAGCAAGTATACATCAAGAGTTGAGATTTAATAAAAGTATATTGTACTGCTTTTTAGCATTTTTTAAGTGTAGATTACTTTTTTCCCTATATGTGTCAGCGAAGAATATAAAAGCTAGTATAGTCTGATGTTGCTGCCTTCATGCATGCTAGGTTTCCTCCTTTGCTTTTAAACTGTTACGGCCAAATGTGAATGTAATGAAATGGAAAAATGATTCCATTGTATTATAAAGAAATAATTTTGATTTTGAAGACTCCTAAAAAGTTCTTAGGAACCCCCACAGGTTTGTGGACCATGTTTCTAGATCCACTAGTCTCTTTTCTGGCATTGAACAATGAAACAAAGTAAGACTAGAATAAGAACTGTACTTCAGTTGACATGTTTGGTTATACAAATTAGATCAATCAATATGAATAGATATGTCAACTGAGGGGCTAGCGCTGTGGCACAGCGGGTTAATGCCCTGGCCTGAAGTGCTGGCATCCCATGTGGGCACTGGTTCTAGGCCCGGCTGCTCCACTTCCAGTCCGGCTCTCTGCAATGGCCTGGGAAAGCAGTACAAGATGGCCCCTGCACCCACGTGGGAGACCCTGAAAAAGCTCCTGGCTCACGATTGCGGCCAACTGGGGAGTGAACCAGCGGATTGAAGACCCCTCTCTCTCTCTTTCTGCCTCTCTCTGTGTAGCTCTGACTTTCAAATGAATAAATAAATCTTAAAAAAGAGAGAGAGAGAGATGTCAACTGAAAAAGAGAACTAGAACAGGATGGGATTGGTTCATTGAAGCATTTGGATAGATCCAGTTTTAATCCATTTCATCTGGATTCAAGGAGCAGGCCCGTTCTGTATTTTAGTAATTACAACTTTCATTCCCTTCTTATTTCCTCTAAGATGGATGCCTCTAGCTTCCCAAAAGAACCTAGATACCTATGTGTTTTTCCTACCTGAGCTCTAACTTAATACTGTATTCTAAACATTTACTAGTGCTGTCTCCCTGTTTTAGGTTTGCCTTGCCTTGCATTAGCCTGATTATAGTCTATAGTGTTTGACAGCTGGGTGCTAGTAGCTGGCATAGGTGTGGTTCAAGTTGAGGCTGTGCTAACCACAGCACTGTGACTTGAAGCAAATCACTTCACCAATCTAGTTCTCCAAATTGGAGAAATAGCATCTAAAATTAACATCTGACATTAACTAAAATCTAACCAGACTGTCCATTCCTCTATTGGACTTTGGTTATGAATGTTGACCCCTTCCTTACAATCCCACAACTTCTGTCTCCCTGCCTCTAGCTGGGTCCCTTGTGCATTCTTTTGTCAAGTTAGAAGTAGTTGTTTGTATGATCTTCACAATAGTCATATGGCTTTCCCTGACCTTAAAGATCTGTAAAATGGGACACAGAGATGTGTACTTCTATAGTACTCATAGTTATACGTGGTAATTGAAACAAGGGTTGAAACAAAGTTTGACTGCCTGTGCTTCTCCCATTGTAATCTGTTGACAACAGCAAATATTTTGTACAGTATTTCTCCGTGCATGTGAATGGATAAATGGATCCTTCTTGACTGGCAGAGCAATCCCTGTGATAAAAGACAAATACAGTGATTTATTCAAAAGACAGTTGTGAGGGGTTTGCACTGGGTAGATATAATAGAATATAGGATCCCATTTTCCTTTCCACAATATTCTTGCCTAACTCTAAAACTGTTCCCCTATGTTGTTGAGTTGCTTGACAGCAACAAAATGTCAAAAGTGCTTTGTTTACTATAGATGAACCTTTTTTTATCCCCATCTTGATTTCAGTGTGGCTTTGGGTAAGCTTGCCGCTTCTCAGCCAGTCAGCATGTTGCTCCCCACTCCTCAGCCCCTTGGTGTTTTAGTCAGTACCAGTGTTCACATATGCACACCATGGCTTTATCAGTGGACGTAGTAAGCACTGTGCATGCATCCCTCCTGTGTAACATAGTGGGGCAGCAAAATGTGCATAATGAGTGACTTGAGCATGTCACTTGTAGATTCATATCAGCCTGAATTATTTGTAAACATTTTGAAATTGAGCACTTAGATTTATTCTGAGTATGAAATTTCAACTTAAAATGCTGTCATTTTCATCTCATGCTCATAATATTAGTTTCTTTTTTATCAATTTATTAATTTAATACTGAAGGAAAATAATGAGTTCCAATTTTGCATTGCTACTTATCACTTTCTGTTTGTCTTAAAAATAAATTTTATACCTGAATTTATTTTCCTAAAAGCTTTAATATACTTAACTGTCTGATGATTGGTATTTCTCTGTGAGGTTACAGAATATCATCTCTCCTCCAGGAGATGGTAAGGAGAAAGGTCACAGGATACTGGGTTGGGGATAACATTATACTTAACAGTTTTAAAATGCTTTAACATTTTAATGGTCACTGTTTTTTTCTTTTAGAATTTTTTTTAATATTCTAGATCAGAATTTCTTTTGTCTGTAATAGCAATAGTGTCAATAACTCCCAACGCCATGTATTAGATTAATAAATTAAAAAAAAAAAAAACTTTGGGCCACCAGATAAAAGCTTATCATTAGATATAAGATTTTCATCAATTAATTACATCTATTAAAACTAAAACCTATTTCAGTCATTACTGAGAAGAGGGACTCAAGTTTTTATGAATCTTGCTGTTCTAAATTTTTCAAAGTGAAGCACATTTATTCCATATTAAAGTATTAAAGGAAGTATTACAATTAATTCAAGCAATATTTGTGTAGTGTTTTATATAAAGAATATATTTAGGAAGAACAATATTTATAGACAGAATCTACCAGAGTAAGATGATATTGAAACATGAACAGGTATGTTTGAGACACTCCAACTCCATCTACTTCATTTGTTGCTGTAGATAGGGAAACCGAGAGTAAGAGAAATTATGGAACTTGCTTACATTTGCACTGTTATCACTGATAAAGCAGGTACTGAGTACTCAGTACTCAGGTACTGAGACACAGGTTTTCAGGGTACCACTTTGATGATTGATATTTTCATGTTGGGATGGGGTTCTTCATCTTCATTCATATTATGAAATTTCTTCTCCTCTGGCCTTTGTATCATAGTTGCCATGTGTGCATGCGTGCATGTGTGCGTGTGTGGAGGGCCTGGGGCTGTAGATTATTAGGCAGTAAAAAGGACCAATGCTTATTAAGTAATTTAGGTTTGAACCTAAATGTTAGTAAAAACACTGTTCTTTAAAATCAATTTTAAGGTCTCAGAGGAAGAATATAAAGTTGAAAATCCTGGTGCAGTAAATGTGAATTGTGATATTAACTGTACTTCATTCCCTCCTTATGTTCCTGGTTTTGATTTTACCTAAGAGAGTGAAAATATTCCCTCAGAATTTTTTGTACAGACTGCATAAAATCATGCCATTGAAAAAGGACTGTCTTTGCCTATACTCATATATCTTACTCAATTGAAGATTGCTCGGATTATCAACTTTTTTCATTGATCCTAAAACCTTTTATCACATATTAATGTCTCTGAATATGAGACATATCCTAAAAATTAATGTTACATCAAAGATTATTTGGTGACATTTTTTCTTTTAATGGTACATAAAACAGTAGTAGTACGTTCTGAAATTGATGGCATTTTAGATGGATGAATATGCAGTGAGACAGAGCTGCCTGGTTGCATAACTCAAGGGAACACACTTTTTATCTGACACCCCTTAGAGTTGTGCACTGTGTACACTTTATACCCTTATGAGAACGCCCAAATAGAGATGACGTGGAGGTTCATTTTCCCTACATTTTACAACATTTATTATATAAATAATACGCATATATTATACATGTAATGTGGCCTGTCACCTGCCTGTTAAGTAGTGATGTTTCTGTAAGTGTTTACTTATTTATGTATCATTGTACTCAGTTGCGTCCTCTGATTTGCCAAAGAAGAGTGAGAGCAGGTTTAAATTCTCTTCAGAAATAACCGTCATATTATTGAGGAAGAGGTGGATTATTAAATGGTAAATCTAGATGGTCAACCTGGGAAGCAATGTCAAAATGATTGGATTAAACAAAGGTGTTAGTCCCCGAGTGTCCTAACTATTTAACGAATGCCTTTTCTTTTAAAATTCTTTTTGGCATAAGTGCTGTATATTAAATAAAAAAAGAGAAGAGGAGAATGAAACATACGATTTGTGCGTGAAATTAGCCAGAATAACATAGCAAGATATGAAATGTATCTTGAAACAGAAGAACTGTATTTTCAGTGGCACAGGTTAGAATGGATCTGTTCACATTTCCTTTAGTCGAGTAGTGTTAGTAAAGTACTGTGCTATGGGACATACAGAAATAGAAATGTCAGAACTCCCTTCTCTAGGAGCTCACAATCTAGTGCTGAGGCTGAAATATCCAGAAGAAACTCTAAAATTAGACATACTGTGGTACTTAGATTCAGTTCATGTTTTGCATTATAGATTATGATTATGAGAAAGGAAAAGTTTCTTTTTCAACAGCAAATTCAAGGGTCCTTTCACAACCTTTAATATAAGTAATAAAAATCACATACTAAGAGATTCAATTGTAGGCCATATTGAATTTAAAATTTGGGAATTATACATTTTAATAGAGCTCATTGCAAGGAGAACTTCAATTTTGTACAAATAATTTATATAAATTATTTTCCATAATATTATATAACATGATTTTTAATGTTATAAACCACTTCAAAATTTATCACCTAAAAGGAATCAATTTGATGGATGTTTCTGACACATTCTAAAAACTGTCATATTTTGATTTTCAGTAATATTGTATTTATTCAGGATACTCCCAATTGTTTTGCCCTTTTAGTTCACATGAAGCTAATCAGACCTATCAGGAGGATTTTGGAACTTTCACAACCAATGTAGTTCCTTAACTGCTTCTTTCCTTCTTTTGCCGTCACCTCCTTCATCAAATGATTTCTGATATATTCAATGTATAGTGATTTATATTTGTGGTTTAGGAGAAATAATGTAATTAAATAATAACTGCTCTGAACCTTTTAATTAAGTTTTACAGATCATAAAACCTTTTCATTTACCTTTTAACTATTAGGAAATACAGTATGAGGTTCATGATTATTAACGTCCATTAGAAAATATTATTTCTATTTAGGTTTTTCACATTTTCTTAATTGCTGACATTATATGTTACTTTAAGTGTGGGTTTAAATAGTTATTATTGACAAAACATCCACCCAAGCAACTTTCTTCAAAAAGGATGAAAATCATGAACAAATTAACTTTCAAAAGAGTCTTGGTGGCCCTGCCGTGTTGCCTGTGGTTGCTAGCTGTTGTAGCATCTCACCTGCCATTGCCTAGGCAGACTTCTGGGGGAGGTTCTATTCTAGCACTAAATAACTGCTGATCTACATGCATGTGCCTTCCTTCTTTACTCTCTCCCTCCCAAGACTATTTTTTTTTATTGAAAAAAGCTTTCATGTAACTATGTGGGAATACTGTAGCTTTATTACAATAAGTACAATAAGTAAATCACCTTTTTGTACCCTGTACTACCTGACAAATTGCCTTGATCACACATAATACTAAGGTTATGGGATGAGTAAAAGAACTAAATGACTTTTCTTTGATAGTTGGCTTTTTTTAGACATGGCCATAAAAGAACCACCTTTCCCTTGCCTCTCTGATCGCATTTCCTCCTCTTCTCTCCCCCGCTTACTCCTTTCTAGCCATACTGACTCAGTGTGTGCTTGCCGCTCTTGGACCCTGGCAGATGTGCTCTGCCTTGCAGTCTTTACACTGGCTCTTCCCTTGGTCAACAGTGTCTGCCTTTGTATGTAGGCATGGCCAACCTCCTCAACTCCTCTAAAAGTATTCTCTCTCTATTATCTCAATAGATGCATACTTTGACCACCCTAATTAGAATCACAGCACTGCCTGTCCCTCATTCCTCCTACCCAGCTTGATCTTTTCCTTAATACCACATGATTCACTTATCCATTTCCCCCATTTTAGAATGTAAACTCTAGGAGGGCAGGTGTTGTGTCTTTATTCTGTCATTGATACGTGCTAGTACCTACCACGACACCTGGTACAAAGTAGGCACTGAATAATGTGGCTGAAATACACTGCTTCCTTTGGAATCTCATGTACTGATACAGATCATCTTATTAATAATTAACTATCTATTACCATTTTTGAGAGCTTACTATGTGCTGGACACTGTGCTAAGAAGTGCTTTTTTGTATGGATTTCATCAGGCCACATATCACTGTAATGGAAATTGTTTATGTTCTTGTATTTTGGACATAATTATATATTTTTCTTGTAATATCTTTGTGTCCACAGTTTCTAGCACATAGTAGGTACACCAAATATTTGTTAAATGAAGGAATAGACGATAAGTTTATTTATTTTAACAAGTACAACAAAGAGACATCCTTATAAGGAAATTCATAACATGGACTTCATATGAGACTATTGAAAATATAATTATTTTAAGACTATAGGCTGGCGCTACGGATCAATAGGCTAATCCTCCATCTGTGGTGCCGGCACGCTGGGTTCTAGTCCCGGTTGAGGCACGAGATTCTGTCCCGGTTGCTCCTCTTCCAGGCCAGCTCTCTGCTGTGGCCCGGGAGTGCAGTGGAGGATGGCCCAAGTGCTTGGGCCCTGCACCCGCATGGGAGACCAGGAGAAGCACCTGGCTCCTACCTTTGGATTAGCGCAGTGCGCCTGCCGCGGCGGCCATTTGTGGGGATGAACCAACAGAAAAGGAAGACCTTTCTCTCTGTCTCTCCTTCTCTCACTGTTCACTCTGCCTGTCAAAAAAAAAAAAGACTATAAAAAACTAAAATGAAGATATTTCTAAGTTTCAAAATATTTTAAAATTTTTAAATATGAAGAAATATGTTTCTTCTAATGGATAATTTATGCAATATTCAATCATGTTGATAATTTGAGTTGAAGTAGTAATCACTGAGCATAATAATGCAGCAAGTGGATGCTTATTGACCTGAGATATTTTTAAATTTTTGTAAGATTAGTAATAAATAGTGCTGTATTTAAAGGGCCTAAGTGTAGATCCTTTCTTCATTGAGTTGCCTTCCAGTTTATTGCCCTTTTTAGGTGAGGGCCAACTCAGGAGGCTCTATTCCCACCCTACAATGAGAGGAATTTTTGTCCTTCAGGGTTACCTTGGCCTTGTCTCTGGGTTCTGCCCACCCTCCATAGTGTTCATGGTCTGCCTGGTCTTTAGTTCAGCAGCTTCCCACAATGCTGCTTTCCTCCAGATAGCCTTTGTGCAAGGGGCATCTGTCTTCTCACTGGTCAGAGCCGGAAGTGGATATCTTAGACTCACCTCTCTGGACCCCTATTTCCAAGGGGAAGAAAAAAACTATTTAATCTAAATTATTCTAAATTAATGTTAATATAATTATCCAAATTAGACCAGAAAGGTTACCAAGTTAGTTTATAATGTTATTCTTGGATTTCTTGAGTGGAATATTCTTTTCATAATAGTCTGATACTTAAAAAGTAGAACCTTATAAAGAAGTATCTAATATTGGACATTTTTGAAGACTCTGTTAAAATTCTGAAGCATTTTTTGGAAAATACTGTATCCAGTGCGTAATCTTCACGTTCCTTCCTTTGTGAAAACTTTGTGACCGCCCCTCTCCCCCCTTGTAGCGATGCAACAGCTAGCATGGGGGCTGGCATTGTGGGGTAGTGGGTTGAGCTGCTCCCTGTGATGCTGGCATCCCATATGAGTGCTGATTCAAGTCCCAGTTGCTCTACTTCCAATCCAGCTCTCTGCTGGTAAGTCTAGGAGGGCAGCCGAGGATGGCCCAAATAACAGGGCCTCTGCTGCCCATATGGGAGACCTGCATTGACTTCCCACCTCCTAACTTCAGCTTGGCCCAGCCCTGGAGAGAACTAGCGAATGGAAGATCTGTTTCTCTGTCACTCCCTCTCTCTCTCTCTCTCTCTCTAACTCTGCCTTTCAAATAAGTAAATAAATCTTTTTAAAACAAAAAATGTGCATACACATCCGCACAGGAACACACACACATACAGCATCCGTATACCAAAATCACAGTCTCCTTTCTGCCACCGTGGCTATTGCACTTATAATTTTTAGCAACTTGCCAAATGGAATAATTTAAGTTATATGTTTATTCCTCAGAGTAAACAACTAATTGTTTTTTAAAAAGGATTATATTCAATTTATCTTCTACATTCTCAGGGCTTATATAAAAGTCTATTTATCTTGCTGTGATGAAATTATCATTTGATTCATACTGAACTCTCTGGTTCATTTTTGAACTTGAGAAAGTTCAAATTGCACACAATGCTGTATGTAGTGTGATGAAATCTCACACCATACTGCTCTGTCCCACTGAGAATGTGAATTGTCCCTTTCTCTACAATGTATGCTATCTGCTAACTGCCTGTTAGTCACTTAGTAGCCATCCAGGTTGTCAGATAGACTGTCCCATATTGTGGGGCTTATGTTGAAGTAATACTTGCTTTACTTCATAATGGCAAGATTTGTGACGTCAGCTATTTGGATACACCAAAGACAAGCCAGCAGTAGAGTATATCCTTTAAGTGAAAAGGTGAAAGATCTTGTCTTGATAAGGAAAAAAAAAAATATATGCTCACATTGTTCAGATCTATAAGAACAAACCTTCTATCCAGGAATTGTGAAGCAGGGAAAAGAAATTCATGTAAGTTTTGCAGTCACACCTAAAGCTGCAAAAGTTATGACTTCAGCATGTGAAGAGATTAGTTAAGATGGAAAAACAATTAAATTTGTGTATTTATTGATAGGAGAAAATATTCCGTGTGTGTGTGTGTGTGTGTGTGTACACATGATTCAACATTCTCTGTGATTTTAGCCATTCACTGGGGGTTTTTAGAACATATCCCCTGGAGATAAGGGGGACTACAGCAGATGGAATAGTGAGAAAAAAAGAAAAATGTGGAGAGCAATGTGTAAGCAAAGGCATGGAAGCAAGAAATAGTTTGTGCAAGTGCATTCAAGGGAAGACAGACTAGAAAGTTAAACGCTACATACAGAATTCTCTGTTTACAAAAAGAGGTACTGAGAAAGAATATATTGGTTTTCAAAACAGATGCAATAATATTTGCTTAGTTATTTATTATACATCTTGAACTAGTACTAGAGTTCAGCTATTCTGTTCATTTTAATGTACATATTACAAAATTCTCTAACTAGGTTCACACCAAGTAACCACAAAAATTGACTATTTAGCTTCATTTCTGGTACCTCTCCCTTCTTACCGCAGTATCAGATGTGTCAGGCTCTGTGCTGGATACTTATTCATATTTCAGTCTTTTTATGGTTTAATTCACATTTAACTATTGTGTTTTAATATGAAGATTATAATAAATATGTGAGGTTTGAAAAGAACACAATAATGAACACCAGCACCAATCCAACTTAAAAAATAGAATTTTACCAGTAATGTAGAAAATGCACACGTTCCTCTTCCAGTCACACCCTAGGTTCTCCCTCTATGAGGTATGAATTTTCTCTTACTTTTCCTGATCTTTATAACTTGCTAAATATGTATGCTTTCCTAAATAATATATTCCTTGTTTGCTTTTGCTTATTTTGTGTTTTTATATCTTATCTCTGCAATTTGCTCTTTTTGAACATCACATCTTACATTCAGAAGTAATTCATTTTTACTTCTGTGTTATATTTATTTATCCACTTTAATTATCAGTGAGCATTGGTGGTATGTTTCCTAGTATTTTGTTGTTACAGTCTAAGCTTCTGATAAACATCCTTATGCTTATCTCCTGGTGTTCATCTGCTGCAAGCATGTCTCCATAATTTATACCCAATTGGGAAGCTAGGGGTTGAGCATTTGGTGCAGCTAAGTTGCTACTGGGGGTGCCTGTATGCAGTATCCCAGTGCCTGGTTCAAGGCCTGGTTCTGCCACTTCTCCTCCAGCTTTGTGCTAATGCACACCCTAGGAGACAGCAGATGATGATTCAATTGCTTGTGTCCCTGCTCTCACATGGGAGAGACCTGGATTGAGTTTTTGGATCCTGGCTAGTTGTTACAGGCATTTGGGGAAGGAAACAGGAGATGGAAGAAGTTTCTCTATCCCTCCCTCCCTTTCCCATCCCCCCCCCCCCCACCCGCCCTTTCTGCCTTTCAAATGTAAAGAATCACACTGGGTCAGATCCACTGAGAAACACCTGATTATTTGTCAAAGCAGTGGAGGAATTATTATGATCAGCCATATGTGGCCATTTCTTTGGCTTCACGTCATTCTCAGATCTTTGTTATCTTTTTAACTTTTTCCAATCTGGAGACTATTTATGGTATATCGTTGTGGCTTTAACTAGTTATTTCTCTCATTACTAATGGGGTTGTATGTATTTTCATTTTTTTGTTTAAGATTTATTTAAAAAAGTGACAGGGAACGAGGGAGAGAGGGAGAGGGCGTGCTAGAGAGAGAAAGGAAGAGAAGGAGAAGGAAAAGATCTTCCTTCCCTCAGTTTACTCCCCAAATGGTTACAATAGCAGGGGCTGGGCCAGGCCCAAGCTAGGTGCCAGAAAACCATCTGGATCTCCAACATGGGTGTTAGAGGCCCACACTCGAGTCTTTCTCTACTGCTTTCCCACGGGACATTAGCAGGAAGCTGGATCAGAAACAATACAGCTGGGACTGGAACTAGCACTCCAGTATTGGCTGCTGACATCGCTTCGCCCACTGTACCACAGCACCACCCCCCTATCTTTTCAACTTTAATTTGTCATCTATGTATCCTCACCACTGAATTCCCCATTCATCTGTACCCATTTTGATGTTTTTTAAAAATATTTTATTATTCCTCTACTCCTTGGCTTATCTTTTCACTTTTCATGTCTTGTGAGAACATTCTTAATTTTAATATACTAAAATGCACCATTTTTTTCTGTATGATTTACCCTTTAATGTCTTGTTTAAAAAGACCTTACTCTGAAGCTACAAATATATTCTTTTTTTCCTATACTTTGGAATTATTCTTTCAAATTTAATTTTATATTCTATTAATAGAATAGCATTAATTTTTATATTTACAGTATCAGTTTTATTGTTTTCATATTGATTATTCTGACCCTATTAATTCAAGAGACCATTCCTTTCATGAGTAATATTTAAGTATTTAAACCACAAAAATTGTTTTTATGTTTATTGTGTGGCTAGAGCTCATCTACGTTTCTTTCTAAACAGTTAATGAGTCTTCTAATATCATTTTAGAAATCTTACATTCTTTTCCCACTGATTTGAAGACTCTCCTTTAGTATAGATTTAATTCTTACATTATTGCCTTTATACCTGAGTATTCTATTTCTTTGAAATGTCTGTCTACACTTCGCAATGCCATTGTCATTGTAATTTTTTAGATTTTGTTTAACATTTAGTGTTTAGATTTTGTTTAACATTACCTTAGCATGGTAATGGTTCTCATTTTATTCTTCTGTCCTCTCCTTTCCCCATACACCAATTTAAAGTTAGAATTTTATCTCCATTACACTTGGACTACACGTAACAATGTCTCATCTCTCTCCTTTTCTCTCCCTTCCCCTTATTTTTATCTTAATTAACATATTAAGTTATAGAGATTATAATTTTTACACTATGATGTTTTTATTTGTAGCATAATTCTTTTATATTTACAATTAGGTAAATAACTATAATTTATAACAATTACCTGCTGTAATATTTCAGTTCTTACTACCAATCTTTTTATGCTTATCAGTTTCCAGTGCATAAACATGGGGACTTCAAAAAGTTCATAGGAAATGGAATAAAAAGGTATGTTTAGGGTCAGGCATTTGGCAAAACAGTTAAGACACCAGGTTGGGACACCTGCATTCTATAATGGAGTACCTGGGTTTGAGTTCCTGCTCCCATCTTGAGTCCTGCTAATGCACACCCAGGGAAGCAGTAGGTGAGAGCATAAGTATATGGGTCCCTGCCACCCATGTGGGGGGCCTGGATTCGGTTCCCAGCTCCTAGCTTTAGGCTGGCTCAGCCCCAGTTGTTGGGGGACATTTATGGAATGAACCAGCAGATGGGAGATTTCTCTCTTTCTCATTCTCTTTCTCTCAAATAAATAGCTAACTAGTGGAATAAGTAAATCAATAAATAAAAGTTACATTTATTTGCATGTACAAAGATGAAGTATGCATAGTTTTTTTCATCATTCACATTTTCCATGATTTTTTGAAGGCCCTTCAAATGCGTTGATTCTTTTTTTTGCACCCAAAATTATCTTTTTATTACATCTTCTACAGGCTTTTAAAGTATGCTCATATGTATGTCTAATTTTATTTTCTAAACAAAAGAAATGGATGATGAATTCTGGAACACTATGGTAGGATGAACCATGGTAGACTATGCTAGTGGATGAGATGACGGTTAATGAGCCTTCTCCCAGGACCTCTGTACCCCAGTGGATAGCAGTGAGAATGCAGAAGTGAGGTGAGCAGGCCTGAGACGGCTGTCCTCAGGAAAGCCTGACTGCAGAACATGCCTTTGGTTAGCAACTGGGAACTTGAATTCCAAGAGATTTCCCCACCACGCTAAACTGCCACAAGTCACTCGCTAGACCGGAACAGGAGATGTGAACAATATGGACTGTGCAGAATACCTGCTTTCCTTCTGGGTATCTGCAGTCTTGGTAAATGCTAGGTCAGAGCGCTTACTGGTCACACCATCAGTGAAATGCCCAACATTTCAAGTGTGTTGTCAAGGCTTGGTGCTGGAGGAGTTAAGCATGTCCTCTGAGACTTCAGTGGGAGAAGATTCTTGGAAGTTTGCACCTGGTTTTTTCTGAATTTTGCTCCATGCCTTTTCATTTTTCTGATTTTGCTTTATTTTGCTATAATAAGTCACAGCCATGAATACAACTAAACTTAAAAAGAAGTACGATGGGGCCGGCACTGTGGTACAGTGGGTTAACATCCTGGCCTGAAGCGCTGGCATTCCATATGGGTGCCAGTTTGAGACCAGGATGCCACTCTTCCAATCCAGCTCTCTGCTGTGGCCTGGGATAGCAGTAGAAGATGGCCCAAGTCCTTGGGTCCCTGCACCCGCATGGGAGACCCAAAAGAAGCTCCTGGCTTCTGGTTTGGATCGGCGCAGCTCCGGCCGTTACAGCCAATTGGGGCGTGAATCATTGGATGGTAGACTTCTCTCTCTCTCTCTTTCTGCTTCTCTTCTCTGTGTGTAACTCTGACTTTCAAATAAATAAATAAATATTTATAAATTAAAGAAGTAAGGGTGGCCAGCGCCATGGCTCACTTGGTTAATCCTCCGCCTGCCGTGCCAGCATCCCATATGGGCGCCGGGTTCTAGTCTCAGTTGCTCCTCTTCCAGTCCAGCTCTCTACTGTGGCCCAGGAAGGCACGGGAGGATGGCCCAAGTGCTTAGGCCCCTGCACCTGCATCGGATACCAGGAGGAAGCACCTGACTCCTGGCTTCGGATTGGCACAGCACCGGCCGTAGCAGCCATTTGGGGAGTGAACAAACAGAAGGAAGACCTTTCTCTCTTTCTCTCTCACTGTCTATAATTCTACCTGTCAAATAAATAAATAAAGAATAAATAAATAAATAAATAAATAAAAGATGAGGTATATGAAGACACTTTAAAGATTTATAATACATGTGTAATATAATGTAGGTTATGTTATATGATGAGAATTTTCAAACAACAAAATTACTGCAATGATTAGTCAGAAATAATGGAAAGTCATTTTTCTTGTAAAATGGATAGGTGTGCAAATAAGTGGGAGGCTACTAATATTAGGGATTTCTAAATTTCAGTTTCATTAGGCATTATTCCAAAAGATGCTTAAATTTTAATGTCTAGAGAACAGTTGTCACAAGTTTGGTGGTGAGTACTAGAAAAGTATCTTTCCTGTAGATAAAGGATATAAAATCCTAACTGTGCACAGGCAGCTCCGTGGGCTCAGTGCCTGCCTCTAAGCAGAAGGAGTAAACCTCTGACACTCAAGTGGCCACCAGTAGGCTCTTTGCTGCTAACAACACCTGATCATAGGGTCCCAGCAGATCTGAGGAGAGGAGACCATTCCTCCTCCACACACACACCCCTACATCTTTTTCAGTATCCTGTGGCTCCTCCTAACTGCCTTGGAAGCTGTGGTTGCAGGTCCTCCTGCTCTCCAGACACAAATCCTTGATAAGTAATTCTGTCTCCTTAGCATATACTGTGAATGAGAAGAATCAAAGGTCAATTTTCCAGGCATGTTTCAGACTGAAGTTTTACAACCAGAGAGAGTAACTTGTTCTCAGATGTACACACACACACACACACACACACAGAAACATGCACACACATATGTAAGAATTACTGTAGGTTAATTAAGATCATGGGATCTGGAATTAAAGAGAATTCAGAGTCACATTGTTTTGCACCCATGACTTAAAGCTCTACAAGTACCAGTTGTCCTGTCTGTAAGAGGGAGATAATAGTAGTGACTTCCTAGGCATAGTGAGGATTAAATGAATTACAGCCTGTTAGGCATTTAGCACAAAATCTAAACACTTGGAAAATGTTAGCTGCTGTTTTCACTGTTTTCAGGAGCTTAGGATTGCTTGAAAATTTCATGCCTTATCATTTTCCTATCCTTTCAAGCTGGCCTAGTTTTCACCTCATAGCTATCCTCTGTGAAGTTCTTACATTTTAAAATACCGAAAGAATGTAGCAGATTTATAGTAACATGAAGAAAAATCAACTATAAAAATATTTTACCTTTGAGACAAAATTTGCATATGTCATTCACTGTTGAAAATAATATCTGAGTTGGATTCACCAAAATGTTGCTTTCCTTAATAGGATGTGGGTTTTTGTTGTTATTCATTTCCATTCAGATACACATTTATAAAGAAAGTGATGAGATAAAGAATTGTTATTGGTAACTAATTTAATAATTAAATTAAGGTGGTTTAAACAGCACGTTCATCAAGTAGAAGATATTATATGTCATGAGTCTGTTTGTATTCTTCTTGAAATTAATATTTTAAATTATGTACTGTTTCCTTATAGCAGGCTACTTCTAGATGTTTAACTCTGGTACAGTGTAAAAATGATCCCATAATCTCGTATTTATGTACTCAAAAATTTCACTCTTTATTCATTCTGTATTTTAGTGTTAAGAATAATTTTGTTTTAAATTTAATTTCCACGTTACACATTCCTTTGTTTCATAAATCCTGCTTTTTGAAATATCTGCACACATTTTTATTTTTCAATTATTTGTTTGTGTCTTATCCCAAGACCCCCAAGGTTTGTCCTGTGCTGTTTGAGCTAAGACATGCTCCCAATCTTCCAGTTAGGTCAACCACAAAAATTAAGATATGATAGAAGGTCAGTGGAAGAAATTCATATCAAAACAACTACTCACCATGTCATTATGACAGCCTGCTGTAACAAATGTGCTTCTGTTTTAACTTATGACAATTAATTGCTAAAAGTAATTTAATCTGACAGAGGCAGGGTGTTGAAAGGCTCCTGGAGATGTCATAAAAGCGACCTTTCTGCCCATGTGCTGCCAAAAGCCATTTTTAACAAGGAGCTAAGGAAACAGTGCAACTTCTGTTGTACTTTGTTAATTAGTTATTGATTTGAAACAATGCACTTCCACACACCGTTAGGTGAGTTAGATGCCAGCAAGGTCACTCAGTGACAGTCCACTCCTGAAAATCTTCATGGCACGTGACGATTCTCTGAAACCTTTTGTTTTGTTATCCTAAAATTGAGATTGTATGGTTTCCTAAGATGAACACAGTTTTATTTTATTCATCTTTCCAGCTTAAAATATTTTATATGTAAATCTGATACTTAATCACACTTTACTGGATGGCATTTTTCCAACTTCAGAATCCTTATTTGTGGATTTATTCTCAAATAAGGACATATCCTACAGAGTAAGTATTTGTGGTTTGATTAGTGAAAGAGACCAAGAAAATAATATATTATTCTTTTAAAAAGGAAGCAAGGTTCTAGAATTCATTTGTTGTACATACTACTGTAGTGCTTTTTATATTAATTTGAATATTTAATTTTAGTTTCAGTGGTTTTGTAATGTTGATAAAAGAAGTTAAATGTCCTTTACTTCTTTAAGAAATTCTTCAGACTATTTTAAATTACAGTTTTTAAAAAGGCATCTCTGTGCACTTTAACACCACAGGGCCTTGTGTGAGTCAACTTGTCAGGAGCTGTGGAGAACAGAACGTTGGAAGGAGAGTTGACAGAAACGCACCCCAGGGCATTTTCAGCTCTGACTCCCTGTGCTCTAGACCTGAATTGCAATAATGGGCTGTTTGACCTGAACAAGCTGCCCAACCTCTCTGTGCCTCCTCTATTCAAAAGAAAACAAAGAATTTCTGCCTCAAAGTGTTATTTTGAAATTTGAGTGAATTAATACTTGCAAAGTGTTGATAAGAAGCCACCTGGGCCGGCACCGCGGCTCACTAGGCTAATCCTCCGCCTTGTGGCGCCGGCACACCGGGTTCTAGTCCCGGTCGGGGCGCCGGATTCTGTCCCAGTTGCCCCTCTTCCAGGCCAGCTCTCTGCTGTGGCCCGGGAGTGCAGTGGAGGATGGCCCAAGTGCTTGGGCCCTGCACCCCATGGGAGACCAGGAGAAGTACCTGGCTCCTGCCTTTGGATCATCGCAGTGCGCTGGCCGCAGCGGCCATTGGAGGGTGAACCAACGGCAAAGGAAGACCTTTCTCTGTCTCTCTCACTGTCCACTCTGCCTGTCAAAAAAAAAAAAGAAGCCACCTGATAAATGGTCACCACTGTTATTACTATAATAATTAGTAAGATATTGTCTCTGCCCTTAATTTTGTATTAAGAAATTTGTACTTTAATATATGTAAATGTATTTAACAAAATTAATGTTATTTTTTTCTCATACTTTTATTATTAAGTAAATAAGGGGGTATGCTTGTTATACACAGGAAATTTTTAAAATAGCATGGCAAAATTGTTCTCTGTGTTTGCATTCTGTGATGGACAATAAAGCAAACTCTCAGTGTTCCCTTGTTATAAAATCAGAACTGCTAATAATATATGCCAGTTTGTTATGATACTTAAGTTTTTCAGTTTATTTAGATAATGCTAAATCTAGATTTGTTCTGGAGAAGAAAATTTTTCTTCGAATAGAAACCTTTTAAAATTCCTACTTCTTATTAAAACTTTTACACTAATTGGAGCAATTTGAGAGTTTTTTATGTTAAATTACTTTAGTAAAAATAGCTCTAAAACAAACAAAACTTCAGTGCTAAGCATTGGTTTTATTATAGTAAATATTTGCCTAATGTTTCTATTAACAAGGAAATGCAAATCAAGGTACTGATATTTATAGCAATTAACTGACAAAATCAATTGATAAAAATTTGAAGGGACTGTAATTTCATATAAAGGAAAGGTTTCTCCCATACTGTATGTATGGTGGAGATGTGAGAAAACAGTCTAGTGACACTAAATTAAAAATACATAAACCATCAGCCTAGCAGCTCTGATCCTGGGAACCTGACCCATTGAAGTAAAAGCATTTCTGATTCAGATTTATATTAGGAACAAATAAAAAAAAAAAACAAGTTGAGAAACATAATTCAACATCCAGATTTAAAATCATCTAAAATGGAATGGATTTCCAAATAAATTCTAAAACTGCCAGTTCATTTTTGAAAGGTAGACTACTACTTAAATTAAAATTTCTCACATTTTGGAATGTCAAAATTTGTTGAAGTTAATTGCATTTTTTAAACATTATTTTATTTATTTGAAAGGTAGAGTTACAAGGACAGAAGCAGAGAGAGAGAGAGAGAGAGAGAGAGAGAGAGAATCAGTCTTCCATCCACTGGTTCATTCCGAAAATGGCCACAACTGCTGGACCTGGACAAGTTCAAAGCCAGAAACCAGGAACTTCATCTGGGTCTCCCAGATGGTGGCAGGGGACTAAGCACTTAGGCCATCCTCTGCTGCCTTCCCCAGCGCATTAGCACGGACATTGCAGGTGGGAGCTTAACCTGCTGCACCACAGTGCTGGCCCCGAAACTAATTGAATTTTACTACAACACATAGAAATTATGTGTCTAGACTAATATTGTTGTTCCCAAAGCTTTGCTTTATTTTGTCAGAGGAAGTAGAATTTTAGAGGTTTCCCAGGTTAAGCTCTTATGTACAAAAGTAGACTCTGAGCATCTAAGAGGGCAATTGATTGAACAACCAGAAGTCTTAGAGCTGTTAAATGGCAATGACTGAGTAGGGATGGGAGTCCTATGTAGCAGTGTGTGTGTGAGGGAGGGAGGGAGGGAGAGAGAGAGAGAGAGAGAATGAGAGAAAATGTTGTCTAGTGATTGTAAATGATCTTCCCATGGTTTTTCAATTAATTATTAGTTCTTTGAAAACAGTTTACTCGTTTCCTTTTTCACAGAGTAATCACAGTTTCTGTGGTGAACATATGCCTTGTAAAGCAGAGACAGGAAATCACAAGCATTTGTATTTTGTCCACCGATGGCTAGCAGTGATTGTCCAGGCTATGCTGCACAAAGGTGTCGGCTCCCCGGGGCCCTGCAGTGCTCTCCCAGGATCGCCTCTCTGCCTGCACGAGCTGTATTGCTGTGGAGTGCACAGTGTAGTGCCTGACGCTGTCAGAGAATTACTGACAATTATTTAACCCCTTCTAATGACCCAGGGTTGGCATTAAGCATCTTTTATATTGCAATTATAGCTTTAGATTCAGATATAGATGCTGTGAAACATATTTAGCTTCTGACTACACCACTGAGTCGACAGAATGTTCTCAACTGAGCTGTCTGAAACTGTTCGTGTGTTTTGAGTGAGCTGTCGTACTAACTGTCTTTAGGGTTAAAAGCAGTCTCCTAACCTTACTCCTTCTCAACCTGTATTCTAAACGTGTTTCTTCTGCCTCTCATTCTGGTCAAGTATTCATTAAGTGGCAGCAACTAGGTCCACCTTGGTGAGTGTGATGCCTGTGTTTGTTTTTGTGTAGCCACCATCCTGGCCACTCCACACTGGCTTCTCCGTTCATAGACTGATTGTGCCAGCACCAAGATAGCCAGTGACAGAGCCCCACAGCTGTGCACTGGCTGAGTCTTCTGTCTTCTTGGTTGTTTATTGCCTCTTCTGTGATGGATCCTCTCCAATGTGAGTGACAGCATCTAACACAAACATCTGCATTCAGTGTAGGAGAGTACTTAGTCCTTGGAACCTCTGAGTACATCACTGTATGTATTCCTAAAAAAATTGTTGTTGAATGTGAAATATTGAAGAGAAAGCAGAGGTCTTGCTAGTTGTGGAAGGAATGGGAAACACTGCTACCATTAGATCAAAGCTCCTAGTAGAAGATAAGCTGAAAACGTAGTCTAGATCACTATCCAACTTCTGACTCCCAGAGCATTTACCAAAGCCCCCTTTCTAGAGAAGTCGATGAACAATGTGGGCTTGAGCAGCATGGCTTTCCATAGAGCGATTGGCAAGGGAAGTCCACAGAAATATTGCTAGAGGGGGCGGGATGCTCTGTATTTTCTTCTTCTAAGCTTCCCTTAGTCTGCTCTAGCTCCAAGTGTAGTGAAAGCCCAACACTTCTGTGAGGTGTGAAAAGCATCCTCAGCTGTTATAGCCACAGAGCATAGAAGGCAGACAAGAATCCTGTCTGCTTGTAGTTAGGAAAAGTCAAGTGCAAATACACATCCAGGCCAGACTCAGTAGATCATTACGTCTTAGGATGAAGATGCAGGTGTAGGCTGGGTTCTTGGTGATGAAAGCCCTCCTCTGAAGTTTTTAGAATCACTACTACCACCCGGTCAGGTTGCCCATGGCATCTGCCCTGCAGCTGTCATTCTGGCATTTTCCTTTACCGTTCTTCCAAAGATTCCATTTACCCACTCTCTTGTAGTATTTCTCCTGTAGTTGTCTTCCTCTTTCCTGGTTTATTTCTTATTTTGATGGAGGACATCTCCTAGTTGTTTGGCTTTTTTTCTTTCCTCCCTCCCTCCCTCCCTCCCTCCCTTCCTTTGTGTGTTTTAGAATTGTAATTATGTTTTCACATTTTTTTTAGAAAAAAGATTTATTATTTATTTGAAAGAAAGAGTTACAGAGAGAGAAAGAGAGAGTTGTTCATCTGCTGATTCACTGCCCAGATGGCTGCAATGGCCAGGGCTGGGCCAGGCTGACTCAAGAAGCCAAGAGCTCCATCCAGGTCTCCCACATGGGTGGCAGGTGCCCAGGCACTTGGGCCATCTTCTGCTGCTTTCCCAGGACACCATCCAGGAACTGGATCAGAAGTAGAACAGCTGGGATACCAACCAGCACCTATATGGATTACTGGCATTGGCATACCTGCTACGCCACAACACCAGCCCTTCTTTTTTCATTTTGAAGGAAGTTCTTTATCGCCTCTTTATCACCTTCCTTCATCTATTGGAAGTCCTGTGGAAAAGTCCAAAATTTTTCCGAGTCCTGACCTTTCCTTTTTCTTACTTGAAATGTGTAGAATCTTCTCGTTGTTCATGAGCTCTTAGTTTCACAATGATGTGCCTTTATATAGGTCTGGTTTCATCCATTACGCTAGGTACATGTCAACCCCTTTAATCTAGAGGCTAATATTTTTGGAAATTTTCTTAAAATTTTTTGTTGACAGTTTTATACCCTCTACTCTTTGTTTTCTCTTTTCAGTATTTGTGGAATGATGAATCCCCTTGTTATCTTAGTACTCATTTCAGCAGCACATACTAAGATTCACATGATACTTATCTGGTTCATTACTTTTCTCTCCTATTTTTCAGATCTTTTTACATCTGGAAGATTTCTTTTTAAAAAAAGATTTATGTATTTGAAAGGCAAAGAGAGAGAAAGAAAGAAAGAGAAAAATCTTCCATCCACTGTTTTACTCCCCAAAAGGCCACAACGGCCAGGACTGCGCCAGGCTGAAGCCAGGAACCTGGAACTCCATCCAGGTCACCCATGTGGGTAGCTGGTGGGGCTAAGAACTTGGTCCATCTTCTGCTACTTTTCCAGGTACATTATAGGAAGCTGGGTGGGAAACGGAGCAGCCAGGACTAAAGCTAGCACTCACATGAGGCAGCAGCTTAACCCACCGCACCACAACCTGGCCCCTCTGGCTGATTTCTTTAATCATATCACCCTTTTATTGAATTTTTCATTTTTGTTGTTTTGCTTTCTCTCTGCAGGAGTTCTCTTTATTCTTTGAGTATTCCTTTTGAATCATACCCTTGTTCTTATTTTATGTATGTACTATTGTCTCTGAAGATAATGGCAGTGTTTTTGAAAGTTTTCTCCTTCAAAGTATTAGTTTCTCTGAAGTACATTTGTCTGTTTGCCCTGGTCTCTGTTTTGATGTATAGACTTTCTTCGTACATCTAATAAAGTTTGGTAGACTATTCACATTTATCAGTGGGTATTAAGCAACTGATTGGAATCTTTCTAATCCCAGGGGCAGGGCTTGTTTGAGCTTCTGCTGTAGGTGACCCGAGTGGTCTCTTTTCTGGGAACCTTCCCCCACGCCCACTCCCATCCAGCATCTAAACCTTTAGACTTATTTAGCCTGATTCGAGTTGCCAAAAATTTTTGCAATCTTCTGCCTAATGATGGAAATCTGCCTGCCTGTCATCTGGAAGTCCAGAAGGGATTAAGGGGAGAGTGAGGTGGGGATGGGGTAATTCATATATGATCACCTGATCCCTGCTCATTCTTCTGATACTGATCTCCACTATTTCTGATATCCCCCATTTCAAAAATCTCCTGTCAGGATGTGCAAAACTCTTGCCAGGCTACATGGGATTGAAGAGGGGCAGTAACTGCTCAAAACTCTTTCCTTTAAAATGTTCATTCACTCTCCTTTAGTCTCAGCTGCTTGCTGGAATCCTAGCCCTGTGTTTTGGGGGGTTCTGTAGTGTAAATCGTGCTGATTTTCAGCATAATTTATGCTAAATTGGTTACCATTTTTCTATCTGATCTTCATCTTCCAAAATGTTATCATCTTTGCCTCACTTGTTATTCTAGTCTTTAAGTGTTCCGTCTTTGTTTGAAAACAATCTTTCAGGCTGGTTTTGTGGTCTAATGGGTAAAGCTGCCACCTGTCATGCTGGCATCCATATATGGGCACCAGTTCAAGTCCTGGCTGCTCCACTTTCAATCCAGCTCCCTGCTAATGCCCCTGGGAAAGCAGCAGAGGATGGCCCATGTCTTTGAGCCCCTGCACCCTGTGGGAGATCCAGAAGATGCTCCTGGCTCCTAGCTTCAGTCTGGCCCAGCCCTGGCCATTGTGATCATTTAGGGAGTGAACCAGAGGATGGAAGACTTCTTTCTCTATCTTTCCTTCTCTCTCTGTATTATGCCTTTCAAATAAATTTTTAAAAATCTTTAAAAAAAATCTGTAGATTTTTTTACAGTTTAGGGACATAACACAATCAAATACAGGTGTTCAATCTGGCTTTCTAAGTTGGAACTAAGATCATAAATTTTTAGAGCAATAGTCAACAAACTTTTTCTTGTAAGTCCAGATGGTAACTTCTTGAGGCTTACAGGCCATACTGATTCTGTCTTAGCTACTCATTTTCACTGTTGTAGGGTGAAAGCAGTCATAGATAGTGCATGAACAAGTATATGTAGCTATGTAGCAGCAAAATGTATATACGAAAACAGGTGTCTAAATTGTAGGCCATGATTTGCAAATCCCTATTTAGAAAAAATAGCTTACCACTATTGTTTTTTGTTGAACTTATTTAATTAATAATAATTTATAAGATAGAACTTATGCAATATAAATTGCACCAATTTTAAAAGTACAATTAGATATGTTAGATAGGCCTGGGCATTTAGCCTAGTGGTTAAGACACTGCTTGGGATGCCCACATCCCGTATCCGAGTGGGTGATTTGAGTCCCTATTCCGCTGCTGATTCCAGCTTTCTGCTCGTGCACATCCTGGAGGGCAGTGGGTGATGAGTCACGTAGTTAGGTCCCTGCCATCCACACAGAAGCCTGCGTTGATTTGGGGGCTCTTGGCTTCAATTTGTCCCAGCACCAGCTGTTGCTGGCTTTTGTGGAGTAAACTGGGAGATAAGAGCTCACTCCCGCACATGCCTTCTCTCTTTCTTTCTTCTCTCAAATAAATAAATAACTCTTTAAAATTAAAAAAGATGTGTTTGATAAATGTGGGCCATTGTGTAACTATTACTGTAGTCATGGTAAAAAATTTCCACCACTCCACAGTTTTCTCTTGTGCCCCCTTGCAGGCAGTCTTTCCATGTCCTCACCCGGCTGACCTCTGATCTGCATTCTAACATTATAGCTTTGGCTCTTCTAGAATTTTCCATGAACTGAATCATACTGTATGTAGTCTTTCATGTCTAACTTCTTTCACTTAACCTTATTCTTTGTTGTACATGAATAAATAGCAGAAAATTAATAATAGATTTTAAGCTCGGTTCATTTTCTTTCTCATGAGGTGGCAAAAGTTAATCAAGAAAAAGGATACATTGAACTTTGAGAAAGCAGACTCCTTCATTTCATAGAATAAAGAACGTGAACCTGGCCCACAATGCATGACATCTCCATAAGCAGCACTTTTGTGCTTTGTCTTACAGGCTCTTTACCAATTCATTGCTAGAAAGAACAGCAAAACTGCTTGTGCCGACATGGAGAGAAGAATGTTAAATGTGTTTTAACACTGCTGTTTATATAAAGTGATTAAGACTGTAGAAATTAAGATTACCTAGACTACCTAGGTTTGAATTCTGTGTCTGCCTTAATGCTTACAATTTTCTTAAGTTTCTTAATCGTTCTTTGTTCATCTGGCCTTCAGGGATAATAATAGTAACTAATTTGTAGAATGAAACAGGTTGATCTCTGAGAAGTATTTAGATTTATGGCTGCCACAGAGTATCCCATATAGAAGCATTTGCAGTTAGCATCATTGTTCTTGCATTGTAGTTGCACTAAGTAGGGGAAGCCTAAATCCTAAATTTTATTAAAATGTGAATATGGTCCTCAGTGTTTACTTTGTTGGAAGTGCTCAGGTGTGCATGGAACAGCGTTTTGGAATCTAAGGATCTTACCAGCTCTATCTGCTTCCCATTCCAGATCTACCTGTTTTTGATTTTTTTTCTTATTAGTTAGTTAATTTTGGTTTAAATCTTGTATTCAGTAGATGAAAAGATAAGTTTTATGTCAGCCCATTTGTTAGCAATACTTTAGCACATATGGCATAGAAAATCAGACACTGGAACCAAGACAGACCAGCTTGCAATACAGCAAGTTTATCACCTTGAACAAATTAATTAATCTCTTCAAATCAGGATATTTTAGGTATCTATGTCATTAAACATTATAAAGATTGAGAGAAGGCATGTATCGGGACAATTGATTATTGTCCTAGGCAAAAAATGGTAATAACTTGTGAATGGAGCATGAGAGAAGATTAGATTCCAGAGATATTTTGTAGTGTAAGTTAAATTGGAGAAAAATGAGATAAAGGAAAAGATGGAGAAGTCAAGGACTACTTGAAGACTTTTGGGTTGTACAACTGGATAAGCAGAGGCACCACTTAAGATAGGAAAGAATAAAGAAAAAAAATAATGGGGAGTTGAGATTCTAATTCAGAGTTTACTTTTGAACATGGTAAGTTTGAAATACTTGCTGAACTCCAGTGTGTTTGGGGTGGTTCTGAATACTGATCCTTTGTCCATTATATTCATCACAAGTGTCTTCTGTGCATAACCATTTATAATTTATTAATGTAGTCATTTATTGACCAGTGACTTTGGGAAATATTTGTTTAATTTCTTTGAAAGGCAGAACAACAAGAGAGAAGGAGAAAAAGAGAGTGTGTGTGTGTGAGAGAGAGAGAGTTAGCTTAATTCCTAAAAGGCCACAGCAACCAGGGTTGGGCCAGGCCAAAGCCAGGAGCCAGGAACTGCATCCTGGTATCCCACATGGGAGGCAGAGACACAAGTATTTGAGCCGTCTTTTGCAGTCTTTCCAGGCACGTTAGCAGGAAGCTGGAATGGAAGCAGAGCCGCCAGGACTCAGACCAGCACTCTGATATGGGGTGCCAGCATAACAAGCTGTGGCCACACTAACCCTGTCTTGTTTTGGTTTTTTGGTATTGTTTTTTAATGTAGGAAAAAAATGTACTTTCATTCTGCTTTTAACATTGACAACACCAAGTCCTGAAAAGAATAAAATCATAATACATGGATTATGTATTAAACCAGATAGCATGATAGTCTGTTGGGTTTGATGTTTGCTAAGTACTGTGCTGAATTTTAGGGAATTTTAATTAAAAACTTCTTGTTAGTATAGGTCATTCTCAACTACCCATGTTTCATGCAAGCTATTAGTAATCTGTCTTCAATACTCATTGTTCTCAATAATATTCTAGTCCTTAAAAGGTAGGAAAAAATCGATAGTTTCAAGATATTGCCAGTTTATAGATTCTTTGGTCTGTTTTCATTATGTTTATGTTTGAGTCTTATGAAATTGCTATTTTTCAAAGGTCAAAAGCATTTGATACTGGTAACTTTCTATGGTTCAAGTTAGTATTTAGAGACGAAAGAGTGAGCCATTACTTTCGAGTGTTTTTATTGTAGATGTGCTATACTGTTGGTTTTATATCCCCATCTATACCCCTAATCCATTGTTCACTACTGAACACAAATGCATATCATTTATAAAAGATCACACATTTAAAATATGTCAAAATGAACATAAATTTTTAAGGCAAATTAATTGGATAAAATTGAACTACATCCCAAATGACAGTTTTATATAACTGTTCTTTTCAATGTTTTGTTCTTCGTTAATGTTCAGTTTATACTCTATTCTTGTACAAAAATGTTAAATAACAGAATCACATGAAAGTTTCAAGCTTAAATCTAAAACATATAATTTCCCTGTGTATGTCTTTCTGGATTAGAGTCATATGATATTTGTCTCCCATTTGCCTGGAAGGGGACCCTGATGGCCAATGGCTAAAAAATAAGAATTTTCTTTCATCTTATATATCATCAATACATCACCTATGTATTGTTCAGGTACAAGATGGAAACTTACATTTTTGGCATCCCCATAAATCTGTCTGACTTCAATATCTGCCTTGGATTTTATTGACTCATACTTTTCCTAAAGAAAAACATTATAAGTTCTGTCAAAGAACAGATGTTTATTTTTTGTCGATATTCTTTTTCCAATTAATATCTAGTATAAGTAATAAGCCAGTTGTAGTACTAGTACTGAGAGTAACTGGTATAGGTGGGGTATATGTGGATAAACACGCATATATTTATCTACAATTTCACAAGTAACATTTGTGTGTGATACAACCAAAATTAGTGATGTAAGTATGTGCTATTTTAAAGTTATGTTAAATTGATCATTAATAAAATTTTAATAGCTAACTCATCAATATAATCACAGAAAACATATAAATAAAACAATTGTAAAGTTTTGACTTTAAAATTGAGCATTTTAAAAACCTTTAAAATCATTAAATTTTCCATTTACTTTTTCTATAGGCAGATAAAAGTTTAAGGTATATATTATAGGAGGACTCATTTTATAACTTTGTAGCAACAGGTTCACTAAGGGAAAATCTGTCAGATTTGGCAGTGGTTCAGAAAATATGTGAACCTGTCACTGTAAGCAGTCTCAGAGGGCGAAATGCATTACAGGAGCTAATTAACCTTAGAAAATAATTACACAAATATGCAAATGTTGTTTAGATAATTCCTCGTGTTATCAGCTCAGGTAGTCCATCATAAGTGCAGCCCTTGCAATGCCCAGGTAGTGGAATCTGGCATAGTTGATAAGGCTTTGGTTACTGCAACACTTCTATTTGGCGCTTAGTGATTAGTGATGGCAAGAGTTCATCAAGAAATTCACCCTGTTCTCTGAACACAGCAGAAATTCACCGTGCAGACATCCTATGCATTCTGCCAGTAGCAAACTCTTAATTGATGGATTTACTCCTTGTCTTTTCATGCGCTTCATAGATTTGCATGTTTCAAAATCAGCCAGCCTGAATCAAGTTACCCTGTACAGACTGTACTCTAGTGTGAAACTCAGAGTGCAACCTGCAGAGTAGATGCAGTTTGTTTGCATCTCTGTAATTGAGACGTATTAGAAAGTCTTTCCTACTGAAATCTGTAGTCTCAAATACACTGCTGGTAATACTTGTGTGAATTCTCTGGATTATGGTTTATAAAAGTATATTGATTGTGGCACAGAGATCTGTAAGGTGACACAAGTTTACCCTGGAATACCCTGGTATTTCTGATTATTTGTTGTTGGTGGTGATGTTCACTTGTTTTATTACAGTAGAAATTTTGTGTGCTTCAGAAATGTATAAAGAAACTAAAATGGAAAATATGGATAATCCTACCATTCACAGGCAGCTCTGCTGCTTTTTTGTTTTGTTTTGCTTTCATTTTTTATTTGAGAGGCAGAAAAACCATGAGAGAAATGGAGAGCTCCTATTGACTAGTTCACTTCAGAATGACCCCAACATCCGGGTTTAGCGAGCTTAGTCCAGGGGAGGGAACTCAATGCATATCTCCCAGGCGGGTGGCAGACTTACGGCTACCTGAGCCATCACCACCTCCTCTGAAAGTGTCCATTAGCAAGAAGCTGAAATCGGGAGCAGATCTGCGACTCAACCCCAAGCCAAATACTTGCCCATCTGATACATTTAATAGTTTTTATTCCTGCTTTTGAAGTTTTTTAAAGCTTTTTTATGTAGTTTTACTACATATAAAATCAGATGAATTGCATATGTTACATTTTAAATTCATGTAATATTACATACTATTTCCTCAGACAAAGAAATAGTATAATGTATTTAAATATTTATTTTTACATTATTGGATACTTATTATTTATCCAGAGTATTGCTATGATATAGGAGACAGTGATGAATATCTTTGAGCACTTTTGCTGTATTCCAGATAAGTAGAAGCTAGGTTGATGAATTAGAATTTAAATACTCCTTCATTTTGATTTTTAAAATGCAGCTCATATCATTTTGTCCACAGTTTCATTGCTGGTCACACTAAAGTTGCTAGTAACCTACTGTGTGTCAATAGCATGTTTATATTTATAGTTTGAATCCAAAAGATAATCTGTCTTCAAGTTGCTTACATTGCAGAAGGAAGAAGTAACTTGATAGATTAAAAAACAAGTAGGATAGAGAAGAAATAATGAAATAGAATTGGGCTTATTTTGAGCTACCATGGCTAATGATAGGGCCAGCAGGCAACCTTGAGCAACAATATTTTGCAGTATTTTAGATCTAAACCTGGCAATAAGACAGGCAAATGATTATAAATGATGTCTACATATTCCCTTAAAGTTTGATTAGTTTTTTCAACAGAGAGAAACAGAGAAATCTTCTAACTGCTGGTTCACTCCCCAGATGCGCACTAAGGCCAAGGCTGAGCTGGAGCTGACCAGGAGCTCAATCCAGGTCTCCCACATGGATGGCCCGATGACTTAAGCCATCAGCTGTTGCCTCACAGGGTCTACAGTAACAGGAAGCTGGAGTCGGGGCCATCACAGAGCTTAATGTAGACAGTAATCTAATCTATACGTACATTGGATATTTAGGACCATCACAGGTCTAAGATTGTTCTGCCAATGGTAGAAATTCTGTTAAGTCTCTCCCTCTTTTGTTTTTACAGTTCTGTTCCTGTAAGCAATTATGTTTCCTCATTCTCAGAAGTTTGTATAATAAATTTTGTGTCCATTATGGTATTTCTACAGAAAAGTACTGACTATACATGGCCAGTATAAATAATAACTATAAAGAATCTAAGTGGTAAACTGGAGACAGCTGTTTAGCTTGGCAACTGCATCTACAATCAGAGTACCCGGGTTTGTATCCCACCTCTGGCTCCTGATTCCACCTTCCTGCTAATGCTGATCCTAAGAAGCAGGGAAGAGAGCTCAAATAATTGGTTCCTGCCACAAGTGTGGGAAATATGGATTGAATGCTCAGTTCCTTGCTTCTAGCTGCAGACAGTTTGAGCATTTGGAGAGTAAAACAGAAGATGGGAGATCTCTCTCGTACTCTGTCTCTCAAATAAGTTTAGGAAAAGAAAACCCTGCCAGCCACTAGAATATATTTTGTAGTCATAATATCTCTCTTCCTTAGAGTTACTTACTATCCTGAGTTTTATAACCGTATACTCCTTTTCAAACTTGTGAAAGCTAAATTATCAAAGCCTAAAATCCTTACAAGGGTTTACTTGTAAGGATTTATTTTTTATTCATTGCACACACACACACACACACACATCTTAAGTGTGAGTAATTTCATATTTATGTTGCTAATAATTATCTTCTAAAGTATGTTTATATTTTAGTATATAACTACCAGGTTGTAAGTAATCAACCTGAAAATAAATGGTTTTTATTATCCATTCCTTATACCAAAAATTAATGAACAGGAAGACACAGCTGTTGGCCTCAAGAATTTGATAAACTAACAAGTAATTACAATATAGTATGCCAAAAGTGTTGTTAGAGGACATTACTTTGCCTTGATGGTGACAGAGAAGGCTTCCTTGAGGAGATAGTATCTCATTTAAGTACTAAATGACAAGTAGTGGAGGAGGGGTGAGCATTATGACACAGTGGGTAAAGGCTGTCCTTGGGATGCTCACATCCCACATGGGAGTACCAGTTTGATACTAGCACCTGCTCTTCAGATCCAGCTTCCTGCTAATGTGCACTCTGGCAAAGCTGCAGAACTTGGCCCAAGTGCTGGGATCCTTGCCACCCATATGGAAGACCAGGATGGAGATCCTGGCTTCAGCCTGGTGCAGTTCTGGCCATTGCGGGCATGAGGAATGAATCCACAGATGGAAAATCTCTCTATCCTTCTGTTGCTCTGCCATTAAAGTTGATGAAATAAGTTTTTAAAAATTTACATAGAGGACAAGTAGCAATTATGTAGGTAAAGTAGTAGAAGATATTCAGGCAGAACACAAGGGTCATTTTCCAGATAAAGGAAATGGTCCAGAGACAGGAAAATATGGCATACTTACGTTACCGCAAGTTGCACCTTGCATTTGGAACACAGAGAGTGTTCTGTAATTTCTCAGGGGGCAGAAAGGTGCCTTATGGTCGAGGTATTTTGCAGAGTAATGGTGAGAGAGGTGGTTTGAGATGTAGATGAAAGCCAGATTATGAAGCACCTTCAAAGCCATTTTGAGGAATTAACTTTCATCCTGAGGGCAGTGAGAAAACGAGAGGTTCTAAGCAGGGGAAGAGTTAACTTGTGTTTGTACTTTTGAAGGATGGTTCCCTACAGAATTAGAGATACATGTAAGTGGACAGTCCCTGAGGCAGGGAAACTGGGATCTTAACGTCATCCACTTGTGAAATGGTGTGGCTTTAACTAAGCCATGGGAAAGGAGAATGGAGAGAAGTGGATGAATTTAAGAGACAGTTGGATATAGAATCAACAGGGTTTTAATGATTGATTATATATGGAATTTGAGGGAGAGAGAAACCAAAGGTGATCTTAGATTTCAGTGAGACATGGGTGTCACACCTTTTGGAGAAACTTTTCAGTGCTGTGTTGCTTTGGTAGGTTCTGAAGTGTTTATGGGACATCCAAAAGGCAATGACCATTGAACAGCTGGCTTTGTAGCTCTGGAGAAAAATTTAGGATAGAGATAGGTATTAGGGAACAGTAACTTCTGGTTGGCAAATGAAGTCATGTATACGGACCTCAATAAGTTTTTATAAAATTTCTAAAATGGAAAATCTGAATAATTTGTTTTTATTTTCTAATATCTATGACATTCTGAAGAAATTAGTTTTTTAGTATTAAGTTTTCTAAAAATTATTTATCTAGAAACATTTTTTATGATGTTTTAGTGCCTAGCAGTTTCTTTTTTGATTAGTGTTATTTAGCTGGTTTTTGTTTTTCACATTACAGGCTTTAGTTTTAACCACAATATGTTTCAGCTATCAAAATAAATATAGCAAAATGAAGTTATTACAGAAATTTTGGAATTCAAGAAAAACACATTTATTGGGTTTTAGCTAGTTGGGAGCAATGTAAAAACCCTTAAGTTTATATATTCAAGTTTCTTCTAGAAATAAAATACATATAGAAAATGCTTTTTTAAAAAATTATATGTATTTTTAACAACTTCTGTAGAAAATATTCATTTTCTCCTTATTTTTATCTGATGGAAATACTTAAATTTTTATAAATCAAATAATTTAAAGATATGTGTAATATAAATATATATAAATATGGAAGATAACTAAATTTTCTCTAGTGTTCCATGTAAGACTACTATAACTTTATGCTGTACAATTCTGATGTATTTAGATATGCTTTGATATCTAAGGTATAACAAATTTTCCTCTCAAAAATGTGCTTACTTTAAATATTTCAGAAGATTATAGTAGCAGTTAAGCTTAGCAATAATTGACCAATACTTTTAACAATAACTTATTCTCTAATTTGAATTCTCTATGTAGTTCTGTTATTATTTTAAATGCGCAATAACCATCTTATTTCTTTGTAGCTGTGTATGCAAGTGTATCATTTAATTGTTGAGTCCTATGGTAATAGATACACTGAGTAATATATTTGGTTTGCTTGTAGGAAAATGGTTCTCCGGAAGAACATGCCATCTACGTTTGGGACCATTTCATAGCCCAGTCTGCAGCTGAGAATGTATTTTTTGTTGCTCACAGCTATGGAGGACTTGCCTTTGTTGAACTGGTAAGTGTACTTTTAACACCTTTAACTACCAGTCTCCTTACAGGTTGATTCTCTCTGTTCCCTCTTTTTCTTTTTTCTTTTTTTTTTTTTTTCTTTTTTTTCTTTGGTTTGCTTTTTGGTACCGTCACATTATTTTACAAAAGAAGAAAACAAAAATATTTCAAGCAAAGAATTTTCTGATATTTATTTTATGCTGACAGTGATTTTCAATGTGATTAGAAAACTTTCTGCCTGTTTATTTACATATTCTAATTTCTGCATCATTGTCACCTTTTTTGCACATTTCATGGAAGTTATGTTTCCTGTTTTGTGTGGATACCATTGAGGTTTGTGCAGTCAATATTTGAAATGTCAAGAGACCCTTCAAATGTTTGAAATATATTGATAATATTTAGTAGACTTTCTTCCCCACTGGTTAGCATGTGGTACTTGATCAGAATTTATATAATTAGTATTAAAAATGTCAGAAATCTTCCATTCATCTGCTTCTGAATAGAGCATATTGTCTGGCCATAAAAATCATGGGGTTTCAAAATAATCTGACTCTGTGATTTAAGATTAAGTATACATGATAGAACAAATTACCACAGTTTCTGAATTTTGTCTCATATGCAGTACTACAAATATCACAGTCTTGTGCCAGTATGGTTAATGTGATGTAATCAATACTAAACATGCATCGATAAAAAATTTGTGTCTTGATGTCCAGAACCCTTATATCACAGGAAAGTACAACACTTTAATAAAACTAATTTGTTGAAAGTGCATTTGATAATTTTAAATCTTTATAGATCAAAGTGAATGTTAAAAGCAAGCATAGCATTGATTGTCTATGTTTCTAGACTTTGGTGTGTATTTCTCTTTGTCATGGAAATTAAATATATTTCTGTGGCCTTTTCAACCTCCCTACACCTTATTGCTTACTCATATGATTTAGACATAAAACTGGTGCTGACACCTGACACCTGAGAATACTTTATCTAGCCTAAATCTGTAAATGCTTGTGCTATCTTAAGAATAAGAAGTTGAATTGTTTACTTTTTAAATTGATCCCAGTCTTTAAGCATTACTTTCAAGTACTTTTAACTCTGCTCATTTAATTAATTTATTTTAAAAGTTGTGCAATGGATATCTTAAGATATTCTTTAAACACACTAGTATGATGTAATTTTGAAAATCTTAATGTTGTTTTTCAAATTGTTCCCTTTAAGCACTGTATCAGTATATCTATATGTAAATCTGTATACAATGATGTAGATACATACAGCTTATTTTTTCTTTTAAGCTATTACACTCAAAGCATGAAATTTCTTGACTTGTAGAGAGGTTTAAAATGTCTGAAAGCTTATAAGACTAATAAAATTGGAGATTTCTATAAAGCATAACTCCACCCCTCCCCTTTTTTTTTACTTTAACACAGTTTATAAAAACCTTTTGTGCACCAGTTGTGGAATTTAAGTGTCTTTTGGACAGTTTTTCAAATGAACTTAGGGTGCCAGGGTTACCAGATGACCAGTGTGTCAGTCCTCTTCTGCCTGTCCTTGTCACACACTGGTGGATGTTTCTCCACTTTTGTTCCACTTTAATATAAAGCACACAGATGTTTCAGAACAAGACTTGACTTCTGACCTTGAGGCTATTAGGGTCAGAGTCCTCAGGGCCTGTGAAATTATCACAAGCTGAGCTAAAGTTTTTCTCCATCACAGGAAGTAACCAGTAAGTAAGAAGTTAAAAAGGAGCTTTGTCAGAGAGACAAGATGGTCTCAGTAAGGGTCAGCTTCTGTAGTCTGCTGTCTCTGCAGGAGGCACATGCATGGGAGGAGGAATATAATATAACCACTGGCACATCACATATCTGTCAGGCAACGCCAGGGCTGAGAAGTCTATTTAATGTAATATACCTTGTGTTGGTTTTAAAATATTAATGGCGAATATCTCAACCTCCTATATTTGCTACTTTTTGTGAAATAATTTTGATTACGGCATGTAGTGGGGCCATACAGATGGTGGCATCAGAAGAAAGAATGGTTCTTCTCCTAAACAAATGGATTCGTCTAAGCAAATAACATTGTGTGCACTGATGAAGTTTACATTAATTTTTGACGAATTTGATTAATATGTTTAAGTCCACTATGTTTCTATTTCAAGACTTTTTAAAGTATAGTATTATTAAACAACAAACATTGAAATGCTTTTAAATCTTTGCTTTATGCCTCAAATGGAATAATAACCTTTCATATTCTCACCAGTATTCTTAGGGGAAGAGTCATGGTGTTTATGATGTTGACAAATAATCATTCTCTCAGGGTTTTTTAGCAAGCATAACATATGAAATTGTTTTACATGGATTCAAAATTTTAATATGAACTTTATCAAGAAAGGAATTGTGATGATTAGCATATAAAGCTTAAATTATGGTTTAGACCATTTTTTGTCTCAATAGTGCATTGTATACCATGGGCATTAAATTCCTTGTGTTTCAGTAGAATTTCCATATTTAAAATTGTCATAAAATGTTACTTCTAAATAAAGATTCTACACATATGAACACACATACACACTTCTTAGAGTGCAGTCTTACTTTGTAGCCTCACTGTTTGAATGCCTGAAAATTGTTTCTACCTTTGTCATACAAGTTCAAATCCTCCTTTAGGTCATGAATTTCAAGAAAATTTATCTTAAATGTAAACTGTGTGACAAGTAGATGCAATTACTTCTAGTACTTTAATAACAGTACTGTTATTAAGTAACAGATCTTTGATGAAATGCATCTTTCCCTTACTTAATTAGCAGTGTGTGTAATTGTAGTTTAAAATTAAAGGTGCGGCTAATAGACACCTGCAGATCTATTACTTTTGTAGTTAGAGCACAAAACAGTTGAAGAGCTTTTCGATTTTGCTAATTGTTGCTCTTAAAATCTGAGAAAAAAAATCTGAGAGCCTAATTTATGACTGTATCTATCTTACAGTATTGAATTTCTCCTGTAGAATATGTTATAGTCAATGATAGATTTTCAAGACCAGTGTTCACTTTGTGGTAGTAAATCTTGAAATTTGACCAGGTCTACCCTTATAAAAACAGTATGCAGTTTACTATAATAATGAGAACAGTGACACTAAAAATATGCCTTTCACTGCTTTTGCTCTCATCAGATTTCCAGTTCTCTAAATTTTCAGTGTTTCTAGTAAAAATACACATTTAAAAGATAGCTCTGGTATTGATTCTTGCTATTAAACCTTAAAGACAAAAACCCAAAACCTTAAAGACAAAAGGAAGCAACTGTTTATCTTATGAATTTATATTAAATTAATGAAAATAATGTTATTTTGTTATTTTTGTTATGTGTTATTTTTACTATGCCAATATGTGAAGTTAGCTATTAAACCATCACTTACAAAGCCCTAGATTACTATCTTAAGTTTATTTTGTACATGATAAAGAATAGGATGCATTACCAAGTTCATTTGGAAAAACATCTACAAATAATGCAGCTTACTTTTGCTTTATATTAGTTGTTAAAAATTTAGGCTCACTTTTAAAAAATTAACTGTCACTTTATAGGAATGCAGCTTTTGACCTTTTCGTCCTCTTTCTCCAGCCACTTTGATGAAGTGACTCCATTGCTTCCCTTGTTGGCCAATTCAGAGTGCTTTGCTCTTACCTTTCCAGGTGATGATCAGTTTGGCAAAATCAAGTAACTTTAAATATCTTTTTAATTTAGACGTGAGCTGGTTTTCCTTGTCAATGCCCAGTACCCTCTGAACTCACCTAACCTTCCCCGTTTGCAGTGCTCTATAAATCAGCTTCCATTCACATTTCTTCCCTTAGTCAAAATGAGTGCATGTTTTTAATAAACCGTATGTTGGGACTTCAAAACGTTCATGGAAATGGTGGAATTAAAAGATAAGTTTATTTTTGTGCAAAAAGTTTTGAAGTCCATGAGTAGCTTTTTCATAGTAGCATTTCCTATTAATGTTTTGAAGATCCCTTGAATTACAATTTCAGTAAACATATTTCATTAGTTTATTGAATCGTCTCAAGTGATATACAATTACTATTTTTAATACTTTTATTCCTTTCTCCATGTTGTTAGCGGTATATTCATAACCACCATTAAAAACATCACTTAGAAATGTGTGAAAACAGCTTCTTTTGAAAGTGTATCTCTACCCACTTTTGATTTTGGTTTCTCCATGCTTGTCAGCACTTGATTGGCACCTCACTTGCATGTGAATTAGGGCTGAAGGGAACTCTATTTTCCTGCCATTGTTGCATGCTGGGCTCCCTGGCCTCCAGGCAGCCTAAGCTGCCCTTCAGCAACTGATAGAGGACTAGCTTTTGGACATAACTATGTGAGGACACTCAACCTCACTCTACTCTCAGTGGATCTTTTAAAATTGCCTGGAGTGTGGTTTGCATTTGCACTGAAGAGAAAATGGAATGGAACTAAAATCATTAGTTTTTAACCTTTAATGATACCAGTTAACTCTGACCTTAAAGAAGTATCATTTTATATTTTGTCCACAAAGAACAAAGTAAATTGGATATTGGTCGGATAATTGCTTGATGTGATCAACGGGAAGAGCTGAAAGTCGGGCTGCTGGGAATGAAGAATTGAGGGAAGGTAAAACAAGGGAGGAAAAACCAAAGAGAAACTGCATCATACTAGTATCAAAATAATGGAGGCCTAAAACGTTCTTACAAAGCAACTTTAAATTCTGGGGAATTCAGTAAGAATAAGTTGCCATTTGTAGTGTAACTACAAGATACATACTAATTAGATTTATTTTAAAATTATCTTTTTATCTTTACATTTTATCTTACAAACAGCTTGAGCTGAAGGCCTCTAATAACTGTTCTTATCCGACCCTCTCCCCTAGCATTATGCACGGCAACATGAGTCGTCTTACACATCTGTGCAATGAGTTGATCAGTGTATAGAGTTTAAGTCTTAACAATAACAAAACTAACTCTCCATATTCTGCATCTAATTATTGACTATTGGGGAATTCTGCCTAATCAATTATTTCACATTAGAGCGAGTTGTTACCCTTTCAGTTCTGGTTTACGTCTCTGAAGTCTCCTGTCTGCTGGTATCCCCTTCTCTCAGTCTGACTGAAAAGATTGCTTCTCTGTAAGCTCCTCAACTTTTAAGTATAGTCTTTTCAATAAAAATGGAAAAGTATTAAGCTAAGTTATAATTTTATCCTCTCAATGTTATATAGAAACCTATGGAATAAATCTAGAAGACTTTCAATTTCATCTCCAGTCATTAGTTTAACATTGTTACCTTTTCTGGTCCCCATCTTTTAACTGTTTAATATTTGATATGAAATTTACATACCTGTATCAAGATGTAATTGAGGTTTATTGAACTTTATTGAGATATAGTTCACATACTATAAAACTCATCCTTCAAAATGTACAATTCTGTGATTTTGAGCATTTCAGAGTTTTATAAACAACACCAATATCTAAATTTAGAACACTTTCTTCACCCCAAAAGAAACCCCTGATCTAGTCACCGTCATTCCCCAAACTTTCAATCCCATTGGCAGTGTATGAGGGTTCCAGTTTCTCTATAACCAGCACTTGTGTGTCTGTGTGTGTGTTGTTAAATTTTAGCAATCCTAGAAAGAGTGAAGTGGTGTCTCACTGTGGTTTTTGTTTTCATTTCTCTAATGATGAAGTTGGCCATCTTCCCATGTGCTAGTTTTCTGTTTCTATGTTTCTCTGGAGAAATTTCTATTCAATACTTTGTCTATTTTAATTGGATTGCTATCTAATTGTTGGTTTTTTTTTTTTAATTATTTATTTGAAAAGCAGAGTTAGCAAGAGAGGGTTAGGGTAGAGAGGGCGATATCTTTCATCCACTGGTTCACTACCCAAATGACTGCAATAGCCAGAGCTGGACCAAGCTGAAGCCAGGTGCCAGGAGCTTCTTCTAGGTCTCTCATGTGCGTGGCAAGGGCCCAAGGACCTGGGCTGTCTTCTACTGTTTTCCCAGGCACATTAGCAGGGAGCTGATTGGCAGTGGACCAGCTGGGACTCAAACTGGCACCCCTGTAGGATGCCAGCATTGCAGGCAGTGGCTTAACCCATTATACCACAGTGATGGTCCCTTAATTGTTGATTTTTGAGAATTCTTTATATATCCTAGATACAGCTCCCTTGCCAAATATTTGATTGCAAATATTTTCTCCCATTTTGTAGGTTACCAATTCACTTTTTTGATGATGTTATTTAAAGTACTGAAGTCTTAATTTTGAAAAATTCCAATTTAAATAGTTTTTTTTTCTTTTGTAACGTGAATTAATCTTCTGATCCATGAGTATGGGCTTTCTTTCCATTTATTTGGGTCTTTCAAAAAATTTTCTATAGCTTTTAAAATGTGTAAGTTTTAGACTTTTTCTGTGAAATGTATTGCTAAATCTTTTTGGTGCTATTCTGAGGTAAATTGTTTTCAATTTCATTTTCATAGTTTATTACTAGTGTATAGGAAAATGATTTTTATATATTGGTTTGTTTCCTGAAATCTTGGCTGAACTATTCATTCTAATAGCTTTGTTTATTTTATTTTATAGATTCCTCAGAATTTTCTACATTCATAAATATATCAATTCTGAATAGAAAAAACTTTACTTCTTCCTTTCCAATCTGGATGGGTGTTGTGTTGTATTGTGTTGATTTATTTTTGCCTAATTTTCTGTTCATTGTAGCTAGATTAAGCCTCATGATTCAAGCTTACCACACTTGCTAGCCATCTACTTAGTGACAACTTAACTGTTACTACCTTGAAAGTCAACCTCTGCAACTGAGTTAGCTCCTCCTGAATGCAACCTCTACTCTATAAGTATGACCTTTGAAGAGATCTAGCTTTGGCCTTTGTTCTCTTAAGTCTTAGCTTACCATAGATCCTGTATGCTTTGAGTGTGAGTCTATCTGGTTCCCTGGAGTTAATTTGAGTGAAGTATTTAATAGGTATTAGACTTATTAGACAGAAGTTAGGTGCTTTTTATTGTTCTCTAGAAACCCTTTTCAATTCGAGATGTTAAATCAGAAGTGTCAATGTGGTGGGGAATTTTGAGGGAAGCCTTACAAAGAATAGTAAGAACAGACCCATTATTAGTTGAAGTTTTCTACATTCCCTCTAGGAAAGGCTTTCAAGAGCCAACCTACTGTCATTGCTGTAGTAAAATAGAGATCAGATGGCTCTATGTTGATTCAGAATGAAGAAAGTAAGGCCTAGGCATTGATATAAAGCCACATGATAGTGAAAAGAAGATGACAAGAGTGAAATGGAAAAAAAAAAAAAAAACAACAGAAAAAATCAATATCCTCTGTTGTGTGGGAGATATAGTCTGTGTCCCTGAAATTTTGGATACTTGGAAGAACCATTGATGGAAATTGATTAGTAAATGCAGGAATTCAACTAAGATGACAACATCTTCTCTATTGAAGTGAAGTAGCTAAACCTAAGTCTAACACCAAACTTCAGTGAAGTTTTCTGTGATCAATTTGAATAAATCTCATTTCCTTCAGAAACTAGTTTGCCTACTTAAATATTTATTGATTTTCTTAGTCATTTCCAGCTACTATAACAAAATTGCTGTTGATTTGCATAAACAGCAAACATTTATTTCTCACAGTGTAGAGACTGGGAAGTCTATGATCAAGGTGTAAGTCAACAGATATACCTTTGGTGAGGGCCCACTTTCTGTCTTGTAGACAGTTGCCATCACCCCATGTGTTCACATAGCAGAGGGAGAGAGAGAGGAAGAGAGAGAGAGATCTAATCTCCCCCATCATGGGACTCAACTTGCATGACCTCATCTAAACTTATTTACCCCGACTTCAAAGGCCCTACTTCCTAATACCATCACTCTGGGGACTGGAATTTCAGCATAGGATTTTGGAGAGACACAAACGTACTGTCCATAAGTACTCCAGGTCCCCAAAATTCATGTCCTTCTTATATGCAAAATACCTTCATCACATTCCAGTAGTCCCAATGATTTTAACTTGTTCCAGCATTACCTTTAAGTCAAAAGCACACAGTCTTATCTATATATTAGAAAGAGTGAGATCTTCCAGTACTTGGTTCACTCTCCAAATCCTCACAACAGCTGGATCTTGGCCAGGCTACAGCTGAGAGCCAGGAACTCAGTCCAGATTCCCATGTGGGTGGCAGGAACCCAACTACTTGAGTCATCACCTGCTGCTTTCCAAGGTGTGTATCAGCAAGAAATTGGGAGTGGAGCCAGAACTCAAACCCGAGCACTCCAATAGGAGACACGTGCATCCCAAGGAACATCTTAATTGCTTTGCCAGATGCCTGCCCCCCACAATCTTATCTATGTATCATCTAACGCGCATATGGGTGAAACCCAAGATACATTCATCCTGAGGCAAAATTTTCTCCAGGTGTGAACTTCTGAGAGTGAACAAGTTATATGCTTCCAAAATATGATGATGGGACAGACATAGCATAGAAAAGTGCCATTTGAAAGGGAGAAATAGAAAAAGAAGAGGTGATGGCTCCTAAGGAAGTCCAAAAGTAACATAGAAAGTCCCATGAGATCTATAGGCTACAGCAGGATCCTCTGGCCTCCAGGCCTACTCAAATGGCAGTTTCACTCACAGATACTGGATTACTATTCATGCCTAAGCTCTCTGCTCAGGGACCACTCTGTGTCTTCCAGGGCACAAAAAGGGCACAGGTCTCCTGTTCCTGTGGCTTCTGCTGGAGTCCGTCTGCCATTTTAAACCCTAGTTGGTGGCCCTGATGTTGTCTGAATAATTTTCAAGAAATCTTTTCTTGAATAATAGTGCAACTTCCCAGTTTGATAGCTTTATCATCTTCTGTAGACTCTAAGTCTGACAGCCTTCCTTCATTCCAAACTGTCTGCTTCATGTTCAGATCAGGCTGGGAGTTTCCATACTTGGGTGGCTGGATAAGTCAGTGACTTACAGCTATACTCATCTCCTTACCAAATATTTGCTCAGCCACACACTTAGTGCTCCCTTCAGATCATGGGTTATCTTTTTTTTTTTTTTTTTTTTTTTTTTTTGCAATATGGATAGGCTGGGAATTCTCCAATCTGTAAGCTCTGTGTCCTTTTTGCTTAACAATTGGTCTTCATCTGTCTTTTCACATATCACCATGCACTCAAGAGGAACCACGCTGCTCCTCCATCACTTTACTTAAAAATCTCCTCAGCTAAATATCGAATTTCATTGCTTACAAGTTCTACCTTCCACATAACACTAAAACACAAGCAATTCAGCCATCTTTTTTCCCACTTCACCTTAAAGATCACCGTTTCTCCATTGTTCAATACATGTTCCTCATTCCCATCTGAGACTTCATCAAAATTGCTCTCAACATCTGTAAACCAACCACATCTGTACATGATTATTTATGTATCTCCTGAAAAGTTGGAAATATTTCTATAATTATAATTTCTATAATTATAATTTCTCTTCTTTCCTTTCTGAGTCCTCACCAATACCTTTAAAACTCTCTTCCTGGCAATACAGGTATTTTCTAGCATGTGCTTCAAAAACTCTTCCAGCCTCTACTCATAGCCCAGTTTCAAAGCTGCTCTCACATTTTTAGGGATTTGTTACAACAGCATCCAGCTTATTATTAATACCAAGTTCCATCTTAGTCAATTTTGGTCGCTGTGGCGAAAATGCTACATACTGGGTGATTCAGTAAACAAATTTTATTTCTCACTGTTCTGGAGGTCAGGAAGTCGTAGATCTGGGTCTCAGCATGGGGAAATTCTGCTGAAGGCCCTCTTCTTGGTTTGCAGATAGCCATCGTTTCATTGCGGTCTCACATGGCAGAGAGAGAGAAAATTCTAGTTTCTTCCCTTAAGAACACTAAATTGCATCATGGAGGCTCCACCCCCATGATTTCATCTAAACCCAGTTATCTCCCTTAGACCCCTCCTTCCTCCACCATCCCATTAGGGGATAAGGTTTCAGCATAGGCATTTGGGGGAGACCCAAAGACACAGTCCATAAAATTAGCATCCTTCATAGTTCTTCTTAGTTTTCCAGAACCTCATTTGAAATTTTCATATGAATAAGCTTGTTAAAGGACATTAGAATACAAATAAAAATTACTACTCACTATTTTAGTGATAATTTTATAATTGAGTAAAATAATTATTATCATTTAGAGTATGCCTAGTTTATTCCTAACTAGGCATAAATCATGGTATACATCCAACATCAAATATGTTATCTCAAAATACCTTTAATTATATTGACCAGACATCTGAATTAGCAGAGAAACGGATGTCTATCTTTCTTTTTTTTTTTTTTTTTAATTTTTTGACAGGCAGAGTGGACAGTGAGAGGGAGAGAGAGAGAGAAAGGTCTTCCTTTTCCGTTGGTTCACCCTCCAATGGCCGCCGCGGCTGGCGCACCACGCCAATCCGATGGCAGGAGCCAGGTGCTTCTCCTGGTCTCCCGTGGGGTGCAGGGCCCAAGCACTTGGGCCATCCTCCACTGCACTCCCTGGCCACAGCAGAGAGCTGGCCTGGAAGAGGGGCAACCGGGACAGAATCCGGTGCCCCGACCGGGACTAGAACCCGGTGTGCCGGCGCCGCAAGGCAGAGGATTAGCCTAGTGAGCCGCAGCGCCGGCTGGATGTCTATCTTTCTAAAAGAGAAACACTCAGTAGAAAGATACAGAACTTGCAGCTTCATCAGAGGACAGTAGAAATTCCTCAGTCTTGGTTTCTTTGCATTTACAAGGCATCACGGAATGTTTGTTAGTTATAAATGGTGATTTCTGAAAGTTTCTGGGAGCCTGTCTGCTAAGAACAAAGGAACCCTCACCTTCTCTGTAAAAGGATGTTCTGTAACTTGTAATAATAAAATGATATGAGATCACTGTCCTGTGTATTGCTTTTGTTATATTACTGCTCAGTTCACCTTGGCAAAACAAATTCTACTTCTAGTGTCATTATTAGTGCAATGAAAGTTTCTGCTGCCATTACAGAAACAGCCTCACATTTTCAGTTTTGCTGAGAATTTACACATTTTAGTGGCATGTATTCAAACATTAAGCATATTCATTTTATGCCTAAAAATTAACTATGGGTAATAGATATCTTTAGTATATTATAAATTTCACATTTCATAAATTTATGTTTTTTCTAACATCTTATAATAGATTCTCAGAACAGATACCATCATGTCTGACTGCTGATTTACAGTCCTCTCACTGTCATAGAGCCTCTGCCATTGCTGCCATAATAAAACCTATATAAGTTTTCAGCCAGACGTGAGGGCCTAGCATGACTGGGTCAAGAATAGTTCTGAATGGTTCATATCAGTATATTTGAAGATGGACTCTTAAATTAGAACTGATATTTACGAGTGTCCTGTAGACCAGAAGACAGCACATCAATTTGTACACATCTTTGGCATCTCTTATGTTTAAGTGATAGATTATGCACCAGACACTGTCCTAAACAATTTGTATACTTTACTCATTTAATCCTCTTGACAGTTTTATGAGTTAAGTAATATTATCCCCATTTTACAGATGAGAAGCATTTTTGTCTTTAAAAATATGAAAAATACTTTTAGTTGGGTTATTATTCATTTTCCCTGAGGAACCTATCATGAACAAGTAGTATAATATACAAACTACAGTGATATTTATCCCTCAAACAACCTCCTGGTTTTCCATGTATTTCAGGATTTGACTCTGCACTCCTCTATTGAATTACGTTATGATTTAGTTTATATTCCCCACTAATTCTTTTGGTGCCTGCCCAAGTAAGGCTTTCACTTTTAATCAATTATTGATTACTCAAACTATTGAACACAAAAGAAGATAGGGAGAATTTCAAATAACAGACAATTGTATATCGTTTATATTTAAATTTTAAATGTTTTTGATGTGTTCTAGAAGTGTAATTAATTACAAAAATGAAAAAACTTTTGAAGATCTGGAATGCAGATGAGTTGTTATGGCCTAGCCCCTGGTTGGCTCTTTCCCGCAACTCAGTTCATCCTGGAAACAGATAGCTGTCTTCCCACTGTGCTTAGAGTTCGCCTTTTGTGTCTCACTGCAACCATCTTTGCTATCAGCATTTGCTCCTTCATGTTTTCCGTATCTATAACTTATGCCTGGGAGTGATAGCTACATAACATAGCACCTATCAAGTACCAGGCATTGTTTTACGTACTTTGCAAATAGTCATATGATTTTTTAAGATTTATTTTATTATTTATTTGAAAGGCAGAGTTACAGAAAGGCAGAGAGAGGGAGAGAGAGAGAGAAATCTTCCATCTGCTAGTCCAATCCCCATGTGGCTGCAATGGCCGGGGCTAGGCTGATCTGAAGCCAGGAGCTTCTTGCAGGTCTCCCACACAAGTGCTGGTGCCCACGGACTTAAGCCATCTTCTATTGCTTTCCCAGGCCAAAGCAAAGAGCTGGATTGGAAGTGGAGCAGCCGGGACTCAAACTGGCACCCATATGGGATGCTGCCACTGCAGGTGGTGGCTTTACTAGCTAATGCCACAGTGCCAGCCCCTCATGTAATCTTTATAATAGCCCTGTGAAGCAGGTACAATCATTGTCCTCAGTTAGATATGAGGAATTTAATGTATAGAAATATAAAGTAGCGGAGCTGGTGCCATGGCTCACTTAGTTAATCCTCCACCTGCGGCGCTGGCATCCCATATGGACACCAGGTTCTAGTCCCAGCTGCTCCTCTTCCAGTCCAGCTCCCTGCTGTGGCCCAGGAGGGCAGTGGAGGATGGCCCAAGTGCTTGGGCCCCTGCACCCACATGGGAGACCAGGAAGAAGCACCTGGCTCCTGGCTTCAGATTAGCGCAGCACTGGCCGTAGCAGCTTTCTGGGGAGTGAACCAAAAGAAGGAAGACCTTTCTCTTTGTCTCTCTCTCTCACTGTCTAACTCTGCCTATCAAATAAAAAAAATAAAAAAAAAAAGAAAAGAAATATAAAATAGCTTACACAACTGTTGAAGTGATAGAGCCAGAATTTAAACCCAGACTTTCTGGCTTTAACACCCATCCTCATAACTACTGTGCTATATTGCCACTCAAAAGAAAGCCTGGGTTATGGTGTTACCAGATTTGACCATTAAACATTATTCACTAAGGCATAGTACAACCTGTGTTTACCTCTGAGGTAAGTGTGAGCTCTATTTGAGATGAAGGACTGTTAAAGGCTGAGGAACCTAAGATTGCACAAGGTCAGAACCAAGATAGAAGTCTAGCTCAGCCCATCTCAGAATCAGTAAGTTTACCTCTGATACACACGTCCTTCTGTTTTTTTTTTTAAATGGATAAATTCCTAATAAATTAGGATTTTTTAATTAATGAGGGAATTCTGTATTTAAATAGCTTTTGCCTTTGTATTTTGTAAAGTATAAAATTATTTGGAAAACAGCATCATACCTAACGCCTGCTTTCCAAATTGAAAAGGTGCTTTTAAAAGTAAGAAGCATACATATTGTTCACATTTATATCAGAAAAAATAAAATGTCCTTATTCAGTGCCCATCACAATGTCAACACATACGAAATGTTAGATGGTAACATTCTAAAATTGTTTTTCTTCATTTTTTCCTACATATTGAAGAAAATATTATGTAACTATTATAACAAAAATTGAAATTGTAGGTGCTTGGTTCTTTGTTTTTACTTACTGTAAATTGGAGTTTACATGTCACTGTGAATAGAGGCCACTCAAAACTCTTATATTTGGAATTAAAATTAGAAGAAAACATGTGAGTCCCTGTTATTAACCTGCTACTTTATACCTTCCTGGTTTATCACAAGCACTTCACCAGATATTACTCTTGAAAAGCTGTACTTTTAAAGGCTATTGTATCACTCTTATGTTTTTCTCTCTCTACTTCCTTATGTAAAATAAAATGGTAAAGTTTTTGAAGTCTGAGTAAAGAGTATCAAACAAATGAATGATATATTTAGATATGCCTTAGGAAAAAAAGAATCTTACTAGATTAAGCTGAAGCTTAAAATCTTACCACTGTAGAAAACATTAGAAATATGAAAAGTGAACTTTATTGATCCTGTGTAGTCCCATTTTTTTCCAGTGACTAAATAAACCACTGTTTTAAGATGTCTTTGTCCTTTTGATAGCTACATAACAGATTCAAATAGTGAACTTTATGAGTGTATGGATAACTGATTTTCATATTTTGTATAGTGTTTTGCCAAAGAAAATCCGTACTAGTTAAAATTCATAGCTGTAGCAAGAGTTATAAAATTTATTTTTAATATTAGAAACATTTGCAGCATGCCTGATTGAAAAAGCATCTGCAGCTATGTTTTCAAATTTAAAATTCCAGAGTACAAAACAATTAAGGAATGTGCATTAATATATATTTATGTAGTTTTCTTTTTCCCTTGGTAATCTCTATACTACAGTTGCTGGCATTATAACTGCTATTTAAAATATTATTTTGACTTTTTTTATGGCATATGATAGGGTTTTCTAAACATGAAATTCTTAGTGAGAAACAGTTGTTTTCAAAAACAATAATGAAAATATTTAGGGGATAATTTTCGCTCACTCAAGTATTCCCTTGAAGACCTGATTAGGGGGCATTTTTGATTTAGCCTTATCAGTCGCCTGACTTGCCTTCAAACCATTTCACAGGGCTGGAGCCCGGTGTACTAACTTTGTGTACTAACTAGCTCTTGAGGTTATTATCCATTCTAATCAGATTTCAGAGTGATTTTGGAGCTGTAGACATTAACTTTCAAAGAAAAAAACAGCTTCTATACCAATAAGTTAACCACTATAGAGAACACTCTTTGGGGATAGGATAAGTTTTTCATCTGCGAATGATGACTGTAATTTTACATCTTGAATTATTTTTCCTATAACATTTTCATTTAGTCTTTGTTCGAGAACCACCTGAGACAGTATGTGCCTTTTTTAGATTTTTATTTCCTGTTGAAGAGTACAAACATACTTAAAACTTAACCTTCTGAAATGTCAGCAAAATTCAACTATGCCAAGAAATTTTAAGAAATCAGAGTTTTATTTGAACAGTCTCAAAAGTAATGCTGAGTGTTTCTCCTGTGATGTTCTCTTCCTCTTCGCTGCACTCCAAATCGCAGGAAGAGTTTTCAGCTGACTATTAAAAATAACCCACTTTAAGAATTCGCGGGAAGTGTGAGATGTTCATCAGTACATATTTACTGTCTGAAGCTGATATAGCTGTGAGGTTTTTTTAGATTCAATTGATCTATTGCGCATGTTCCCTCCCTAGGTTGCAGGACGTGCTTCTATTTGCATAAGGCCCTGGGCAAGGTTCTTTCTTGCATTGATTGGCCTGTCCAAGGCAGCCTGATGTGTTCTTGCATTGATCACTTTGTCTTTTCTTGGAAGACAGTGTTACCCTGAGTTCATCTTAAACATTCTAGGGAGAAGGTAAAACTTAACTGCAGATGTCTCAATTTTATTCAGATGTTCCTTTGAGTTTAGGCCCTTTTTGCAAGGATAAGTGTCACTTTTTTTTCCCCCTAATTTGGATGTTTCTGCAGTTTGAGTGCACTGTAGACTACATTATATTTTTAAAAGCAATGTTAAAGAAAATTGCAAGAGTGTATGCCACTTGTGCTATTTTTGTTTTTAAAACAGTGTATCTTGATTCCAGCTTGAAGCCATTTTCTTTAAAGAGAATCTCTTAAACCTGGACGTAAACTGAAATTTAATGGTTTTGCAGTAGGTTACCACTTGTCTTTACGAACATTATAGATTCCTTAGTTTCAGTGAGACATGTGTTGCTTTATGTTTAAGAAAAAAAGAAAGAAAGTTATTTATTTCACTGTGAAACAGTGGTCCAGAATGACTTATCTAGTGCTATTCATCATTATTAGTATTGGTAATGTGAATCGTATAAACTTGTCATATAGGGAAATGATTAAGCAGCTCTATAGCAATTATGGATAAAATATATTACATAACTTTTCCAGAAGTAGGATGTTATCTGGGGGCAATGGAAACTTGAGTTTAAGGATTAAGTCTTCAACCAAATCTGTGAGAAACTGAGCAATGAATGTTTTGCAGCTTAGCACTCTTATTGTTCCGGTTCTTAAATCAACATTTATATTGTCTGCCCAAGAACATATTTGCCTACAGAGCTAATTGTCAAGAAAATGCCCATTACCTCCAACCTATCTACTGCATGTTTGGTGAGGAACTGGCAAGACAAACGTAGGGTCCTGTCAAGATGCAAGGCAGTGTCGTCCTCACATCAGCTCGCTGCTCCACCAAAGCCTATGTGAATTTGTAAGGAGGTTACTTTTGGCAAAGATTGAAGAAATGTGTCATGGCTGAATTTGATTATTGTGCTGTTGGTAATTAAACTCTGCTTCGACAATTCCTTAATGGTTTTAGAAAGCATATTTAGTAACACCTACTGCAAATCAGGATATTCTCATATGTACTGCTTTATTTTTGTTTAAACAGGTCACTGTTTTTGAGTACTATCAAAGTATAGAAATTAAATTTTACACAAAAGCATGCCATCAGTTACTTCAGTCACTGATATTACTAGAATCAGTCAGTAAATCAACCATAGAAATCAATTTTTATGTTAGTAATTATTTTATACAGTTTGATACTAAAATATTAGTTTTTTTGCTTACTTTGGAAATGCTAAAATTCTTATTTCAAAATTAAACCTGGAGTGACTTAAATGTTTACTATACAAGCTGTTGCTTACTTGCTATTTTAAGGTGTCTTATAAAAACTGTAATATTAATGAGGTATAATAGGAGTTACATGAAAGTTATCCAGCAAGTGTCTGTAAGCAGAATGATGTTAACATAAATATCATGTTAGGAAATATGACCTTACTCTTATTGCATATAATAAAAAATTATATTTGTATTGGAAAATAACTAGAATGTTGAAAATTTTCAATAATTGTATATGTCATAAAAATATGAAAAATTTACTCATAAAATAGTAACTATTTTCTGAAGTTTATATAATTTTGATAGTTTGACAGGGGATTTGTGGAAAGAGCAGTGAAGAGGGCATATAAAAGTATTAAAATGGAAAACCTCTTTATGAACTAAAACCAGCTCTTGAAAGCTGAATCCAGTCTGTGGAAGCACTAACATCACACTGCAACTTTTGTTCAGTGTGTAGCAACTTGGTTGCAAGTAAAGCTCTCTGAGTGGAGCTGTATACTGTTTGTACATTTTTCTCAGCTAAAATGGAATGTACATCGTCTTGCATAATTCACTTGTCTCTGGTGGTTAAATCTGCCTATCTGAATGAGCGAGTGTGTACCTTAAGCTTCTGCTAGATAGAAAATAATCTCATGAGTGGAAGAGAGCTCTTTTACCTCAGAAGTCAGAAGAGTCTATATATTTCACAGCAACCCATGATCAAACAAGCTAATTCAGATGCTGGAAAACGCCTTTGCTTAGCTATGTGAGGGAACTGTCGACTGCGTACGACCAACAAGTGTATGGTGCGAGAGGAGATCCACTGAAGCTCTTTAGGAGGCTGAACGGCAACCTCAAACACCAGTGACCTTGGACAACTCCAGATAGATACAAATATGCACTCGGGCTTACCAGTCTCTCTGCCATATAATTCAGTCAAAACTGCTCTATTTCTTCCCCCAAGATTTATAGTACGTAATCAGCTTCTTGTGTGCACCCAAATTGGAGAAATGTATTTCGGCATTTGGTGGGAAATAAAGGAGCTTAGCCTCCGAGTCACTGTCGGGGTGCAATATAAAGCCTGCTGTTTTCATTGTTGCTCAAGTAATACCCAAGACCCAGACAGGAAGAGCACCTTCTCCAGACTCCCGTGCAGGGATAGCAAACTCGGAGTCTGAAGGCTGTTCACTGTGCGCCCATTCTTTACCAAGCATTGCTGGGGGAACTGGGGGGCTTGGCTGTGAGATACTGGGAAACATGAAGAAGGTGAAGCAGCCAGTAAATACGAATCCAGTGAAATCAGTTACTTCCCACCCCTGACTCCCCACCCCCAATCGAATGTAGAAGCTAGGTGTTACCAAACAAACAAACAAACAAACAAAATTCTTCCAAGCTTATAGGCTTTCAGAAATAATAGTTGCTGCATCACACAGAGCAGGGTACACTGATCTTAGCCCTGTTTTCATTAGTTCCCTTTGACAAAGGATCATAAGTTTAGATTGATGATTTCTTGGAGCTACCATGTGTCTGGTGTTTGAATATTTGAATGTGAGAATTTCTAATAAAATCATAGTAACTTTGTAGTAAAGTTACTGTATTACATCATTAATCATTAATTATGTAGTAAAATGCATCTCTTTATAAAAATATCAAAAGAGGCAGTTTTGTTTGGCTAATGAAAGAAAATTTGGTGTCTCTCTACCCAGAATATGCCCTAAGTTTCTTATCACTCTGTATGAGATATTAGATAATTATTCTTTATCTGTAGTCCTTAAAATTTGCATTTAAATTGTAACTTTCATTGTTAACTCATATGAAAGTTCCAAAATTTTCAAGATAATAAAAAGTTAAGTGTAAAAGATCACTTTTTAAAAGATAGTCTTTGTTTTAAGAAAAAGTTACCTTGCTGAGAAGTATAGATAAATTAAAACTTATGTTAATTTCATAGTGAAATAGTGATTTTGTGCTTTTCTCTTATTGTATTTCACCCCTGCTCCAATAAAATATAAATGAACAATCTATGAATATATTGGCTAATAAGCACATACTAACCAGTTGGTAAATATGAGCAATTCTACAGGGTATTTAAAATCTGTAACTTAAAAGATAATGTGGAAGGCTGACATTTACTTTATGCTGTATTTGTTCTTTCCAACTTTTAATGATATTGAATCATTTCTGTAAGTATAGTACTATTTTATCATCTTAAAGAGAATGTTTAGTAGGGTAAGAGTTCTTGATTAAAAATTATGCTCAATTATTTGAGACAGAAGTTTGATTGTTTGGGTGTGTAGAGACTCTTGCTGAATCATCTTTACAGATGCACGAATGAAGAGATGTTTACTTGGTAGATACTTAGATGAATATACATCTGTGAAGGAGAGCCCTTCCTTTGAAGATATTTATCTTTCATGTCTCTTTTTCTGCATCTAAGCACTTTATAAGAATCATCTCATTTGGAGCAGTTTAGAACATATATGCAAAAGAAAATATGTATTTTAACATTTTTATGTAGGCTTTAGGAAATTAAAACTAAAATCTCACATTTTAAAATTCGTCATTGTTTGGTGTTCGTGTACATATATTTCCAAACTCTTATCTGAGATGTTCTAGAAAGGATTCAAATATAATCATGGGGGCGTTAATGCTGATAATACAATACACGAATTACAAACTTTTGCATTCCTTTGACCTTATAGGAAGGATAAGAGCTCTGTTTCTGGCTGTGACAGACTCAGCCTCTATAGTCTCCTTACTCCTTGCCCTGCATCTTTTTCCTGCCACAGGCATGGCTGTGCTCACCTTTCCAATTTTTCCTACAAGGAAAACCTGGCTGTGGACATTTATTCATACAGTCCCCAAATCAACATGCATAGAAATGTTGTAGGTTAAGTCTAAAAATTTTTTACTGTTTAATCTCCAAAAATGGAAGCTTTTCTTAATAGTGTTCCATCTTGGCCTTTAGAACAAACCCTGTTTTTCTTGAAACTTCTGGGAACTGATGTAGGTGAATTCTGGGATAGGTTTGGCGATCTCCCATCACTTTTCATTTATATAAATAGCCAATGACTCCCCAGACAGTCCATAATTGAATTAAGATGAGTATGGGAAATAGCTCTAAAGCAAAACTCTATAAAAGACTTCACAGAATGTAACATCTACCTGTGTTTAATGGTTTGCCTTTTGAAGAGTTGTGGGAAATTGCCTGATGTTTAGGGCCAGCTGCAATGATATGCTATGCAAGTGTTCTGTGAAAGAAAAACAGGCCTCATCTTTTATGATGAGACACGCAAATTTGGATTTTCACTGTTACCTCTATAAGCAGGAACTGGTTATCACTGACAAGGTATAAAATTCCATTGCTGTGGATATTTTTACTAGAAGTAACCCATAATTCTTAATGCAAAAAAATGTGTGTTAATATAATTAGCACAAATATGAATGTGTTCATCCATGTTTTGTTTTCTTCTGAATATTACCTAAATAGTGTGACAAGTAAGAACAGTGTTTTGGTTACTTTTTAACCCAAGATTCTAATAAGCTTGCCAAAGTTAATCTTCCTAAAAAAATAAGTAAGCATTTTAGAACTTTTTCTAAATTTGAATAGTTGAATGTCAGCTTCTATTTTCATCAGAACTTATTGTGAAGAGCCTAAATATCCATCTATTCTTAAATATCATTCTGGACATTGTGCTTAAACTATTGGATTTGCACCTTCCTCATCTTAAAGATGGAGCATTTTAAATGCACATAGAGATATTTTCATAAAAGCCTAATTATATTCCTTTTTTAAAATGCAAAAACTGGTAGTATATGCATTACTGATTTAGTAGGAAACTGATTCTTAAATGGATTCCTATATAAATGCATGTTTTAAATAGTCTTGAAATTTTTGCTTTGTACTTTTTATGCAAATAAAATTAAGCAACAGTTTCCGTACTGATTTGTTTTTCATTAGTAGTTCTTTAAGATATGCTCATCTAGTTCTTGTGACTTTCTGCTTTTTTGTTGTGTGTTATTTTTATTTATACATGCATTTTTTCCATTTTCTAATTTGTCCCCATTTATAGATTCTTTGATGAAAATCACTGTTAACAAGTGACTTACTGTTTCACGGAGTGAGAAAGTTAACCTCACCTTTCTGTCACATACTCATCTATCACTCCATAAGTATCTCATGGGTCTCTAAAAAATAACTTGTAGGTTTTTTCACATACCAGATTTACCAGGAAAAAATTACCCCAAACTAAATTCCATAAGGCAATATTTTGAAAGTATTTGAATTGGGCATTACATTTTCTTTCAAAGAGAGATATACATTTTATCTATTTGTGTTTAAGATGTAGGATCCAATATTTGCAATATGCCCAATAAAATTGATAGCTTTTTTCACAATCAGTATCTAATACAGGCTAAATATGCTAACTTCTGTTATTAACAAAAACGAGAAAAATACTTGAATGCTCTTTACAGATTGCATTGCAATTCTGGGTGGGTTTGAAACCCTCAGACTCCGTGTGGCCATTCCACGTTAGCCATTCAGGCCGTGTTGCCTGTGCTGTGTATTCAGCAGTCCCTACTGGATGTCTTCACAGTGAGTGATTCTGCTCGGCTTGCTGACACCCGCTTCATGCATGGCCTGCTGTGCTGGCTGGAATTTTTTTCTGAGCTGCCTGGTACATTAAAGACATCTTGGCCATGTCAGACTATGTACAGTGTGTGTGTGTGTGTGTGTGTGTGTGCGCTCGCGCAAGTGCGTGCAGGCACACACACTCCTCACATGTGCACATTCCTTAGAAAATCAGTGTTACATAAGTGATTCTGTGTTGTCCCTTTATATACATGTGAGTCTAGAATTTGAATAATGATGACTTGGTAATTTATTGCATACATGCAGTTTTAATAATTTAGTTGAGTTAACATTAGCAACTTTCCTCTTGGCTTTCCTTTTCTGTGGTTATTGACACTAGGGGGCACTGCTTATCCTCAGTTCATCTTTCTTCAGGAAATGAGCAAAAATAGCTGATTTCTTTGCTCTTGCTTTAATTAACAATTGAATTTAGAGAACTCTGTGCTGTTTGATTCTTTGTTATTTTGGTTTTCTTCCTAACACCTATATAGCATACTGACAAAGGGGCTGGAGCTACTGGTTCTCACTAATAAGTACAGTATTCAGTGTCCACACTGTAACTTTTTTCACCGTTGGAAATGTCATTCTTGGCAAAATCAGAAGGGCAAGTTTGCCCAGCGATGAGGTTTAGTTCCCTTGCCAGCTGTGCATCTAGCCAGCAAGTGTGATGAACAGCTTTAGAAATCAAGTGAGAGAAAGAATTCAAGAGTTAGTGTGATTCATTTGGGTAAAGGTCAAGAGAGAGAGAGAACCAAAGGATAAGAATGAGAAGCACAAATAACAATAATTTGTGTTTTTTACCTTACATAAATTTCTTTTACTGTTTGTATTTGTAACTTTTCACATGTACTTAGTTCAGAAGTAACTTGCAGCCCTCTTAAAATATGGTAAAGACTATATTTAGCCTCCTGTTTCACCTGAACATTTGAAGATGAACAGATAAAAGTGAATGTACTGCCCCTCATAACTCGCTATTGATTACAGCTGTGGCCACTGTTGAAAATAAAATAGCAACCTAATTAACTATCATTTTCAGCTGAAAATCGTAATTTGAAATCTTTAAAATGTAAAGATTTAGTCTGTTTACTTTTTGGAGTCTTAATATGCATTCTAAATCTGAATTCTCATGTTTCACATTAAGGCACCGTGTGTAATCCCTAACAGCATTCATGATATCGTTGTGTTATATTTAATATATGCTTTTAAGATACACCTCCTTTCCTATGCCCTCCAAATGTGGAAAGCAACTACTAGTAGCCTATAGGTCAGAGAAAACTGCTTTACCCTGCTCTACTAAACAATTAGATCTATGATATTGGTAAAATGTCATAGTTTTCTCTCTTGTATCTACATCTTATAGATATATGAAAATATACAGTTGCATTGTGCCTTAGTTTTATTAGCTGGGTATTGATTTTTAACAAGAGGAACTAGGATAAAGTTTTCTTGCATATTTTAAAGTTTTCATGTAATCTTTTATATTCTGACCAAAAATAGACAAGCAAGATTGCTAGCATAGGGAAGCTTGGCCTGGACACCAGTAAAACCTTCGAACATAAACACATGGTCAGTTTTTAATAAAATTTACAAAATTCCTCTGCTCTGAGCACATCAAGTTGGTTTCCACTAAATGGGTACTTTAATGAGAAATTGACCAATCAATTTTAATTTTTCCTGTTTTAATTTTCCAGTGATTTCTTGATAGTGTTTGTTGAATAACTTATACTTTTAAATATATTACTGGTGGCCAGTTTCATGTCATTTAATAGAAAAATATTTTCAATGTTAACAAACAATTCAGAGAGAAATTCTGGCTGTTATTTTTCTTAGTTATTTTTCTCATTATTGCTATATGACATCATAACATTAGCCAATTTAGGTCCATCTCTGATCTTTAGTAATAGATCTGTCACTCAGAATAATCACCACCTAGTTAGACCTTATCAATTCGTAAACAAAACACTGATTAATCAATATGGGGCAGCGTTTGTGATATTCAACATTTTATAATTTGGAATGTTATTTTCCTGGTACTAACCATCTACAAGCAATCAGATGCCAGCCCATTTATAATAGGTTTTTCTCCTCCTAGCAGGATGTTGCTTTTGGCTATACAAAGTTAATTTCAGATACTGATACACTTGCATTAATTTTTGAGACATTGGCTGAGTGTAGTACAGCAGAGAATAACATGAACATCACACCAGTGTGCTGTAGCTAATCGCTTTTCACCTCAAGCCAGAGAAGCAGAGTTAATGTGAAGGCTGCACTGTGTCTTTGGAAAAGATGGAACCTGACAGAAGGGGTCTGAAGAGGCAGCTTCCTAAGGACCCTGAGAGAGGACCCTAGCAAGGCGAGGGAAGAAACAATAGCAGCACTCTCTAAGGGGGTAGGCTTTAACACTTACACTCCTGGACATCCTTGAAAATTTTTGTGATTAAAATAAATTATTATCTTGAATAACAGACCCATCCTCTTTCCAAACATTTTTGCCTCAGAAGGAGAAAGCTCATTGTAATGTTATCTTTTCAGAACCATAAGTGTTCTCTAAAAAACATATGACTGAGATGTTCATCAGCTGGGATGTTTGCTGTAATTCACCAATAAATTTGAATAATTTGACATAATTTCTGACAAAGATGAATGTTTCCACATTCATTTCCATAGTAAGGCAGTGTCTACATGAAGAAACCAGTTTGACTGACTTGACCTGCCAAACTGATCAGAAAAAGAACAAAACAACAGCCATTCAGTCCACAGAATTAAAGCAGTGTGTGTGCACAAGGCACCGTGGTGGCCTCTCAGCCCAAAACTTGCACCAAAGTATATCTCTGTGGAGCCCGTTGTGCTACAAGGAAGCGAAGAGCTGAGACACATGGTCAAAGGAACTAATGGTACATGTGCTGTTAGGTCATACCCGGTGTCCAGGGTAGAGGAGAGGCATTGTCAGTTGTGGATACTGCTGTAACGTCACACAGGAGGTGACACCTGAGTCATTTCATATCTTTTCTCATCTGTACAAAAAGCAAGTGGACTGGACAATTTCTACTGTCCTTGATGACTTTTCATTCTTCTTTTCTGTGTGATGTTACAGGTGGTACCATTATTATTAATACCAAAGCTGTTTTTTGTGAACAATGATGTTACTTATAAAAATTCACTCATCTACAAAAGACCATAGGAGATATAATTGTACTGCAGTCATTCCTACAAGAATACAAATTTTAAAGCAGTAGAATGTAACTTACCCCACTCCTACAAAATGAATAAAAAGTAGTGTCAACATCAAATTACCTTGTAGAAAACCTAATTACTGGAAAATTCAGTAATGAGTTCGTTGTCCTTTTTGTTTGAGTAGGAAAGGGACTAATAGATCATAGTATGTACTGATGGCTGTGTGGGAGAGACAGACTTAGGGAAGACTTGCTTTTCCTGACAACTTAGTGACAGAAAGTAGTATGGTAGATTTCATCATGACACCCACAATAAGGAGTGGCAGGTTGGGTTCTTATGAAAGTGGGTAAGGAATCAGAACTATGGAAAGTCAACATTTGTTCCTAATTTCTATGCCTAGTCTTCTTTTGTTCTCTATGGTAATAGACCTCCTCCCACTTTGTCATACCCCTGATTATGATACACCTTCCCCTCTAGGAGTCACTTTTATTCTTTTTTTAAACTAAATTCCTTCTTTTGACTTCTTTTGAATACCATTCATTCCTTTTCCTTTTTCGATATTTAACCATCATTCTTTCATATATATTACCTAGAGGAGCAATATGGAAGTACCTAACAATTTGCCACTTCCTTGCATCCTCAGTAAATTTTGTTTTCCAAACATGCCCATTTTGTTCTCCCATTTCTGCATCATGCCCATTTTACTTATACTCTCATTAGATAAAACCAGTGTGTAATTCTGTTTTGTATATTGCCTTTTATATTATTAACACTCGGTAAAATAGTGTAAGAATTTCAGCCTGCAGTACTGTCAATCTGTCACCTTTCATGCACTACTTTAAAATTCTGAAAATGTAAATGAAGTAATTAACCTGATATGAAACAGTGACATATAATTGACTTTCTAAATTAGTGAACTACTGACTCTTTTTTATATCTTATAAGATTCCATATTGGCTAAATTGGCTACTTAACAAAAGGTGTGATGTAACAAAAATTCTGCCTCCTACTGTAATAAATGCTGATGCTTATTAAACATCCTGTACCTTGCTGCCTAAGTGCTATATTTATTTTAGATTCTTACTGTTTAAATTATTTCATACTCATGAAACAGACAATATTTAATGATAGTGGAATACAAATTTTAAATCATGGACTAAACTGGTGGAATGTACCCCAAAGAAGAGCTGAGGAATGAATACATGAAAGAAAATGGAATTTTAAAAAATAGCCTTGAGAATAATTCTCCTTCACTCACACATAAACCTTTCCTCAGTGTAAATTTTTCAGCGCGCTCGTGCCTCCGAGCTGTCATCAGATGTCTAAATGATAGGTTTCAGGGTTCCTCTCTTCCTGTTAGTGATCTGAAGTGCTACTCCACTGTTTTCCATTAGGATAGATACTGATGGAGGACACTTAGTGTATAGTGACTGTTGTTTATGGTTCACTAGTATATGAACTCCAAGGCGCTCTTTTCCTACATGAAGTGTATGTGCACGTTCTCTTGTCTGTGAAATGAAGACGCAGCCCCAACCATAGAGGTAAATAGCTACTTTCCATCCAATTCCATCTTTTCTCTACCCAGTGTGCCTATGGTTTTGTGCAATAGAGTCCCCAAAAGTCCTCTCCCAAATACACGTTTCAAGCCATTTATTTCTGTCACTTCAGAAATGTGAGCTGTGCTTTCATGGGAAAAATGTCTCTAACATGTAATCATAATCATATTTTTAAAACCCCAACTTAAAGAATTGTCCTACTTTCGTTGGTCAGTGTGGTATGCATTTAAATAGCCCTTGCAAGTGTTTAGTTGAATAGAAATCTCTTCCTCTAAGCATATTCATTTGGATGCCTACACAGGAGCAGAAGCTCCAGGTATTTAGCAAAAGTTCCTAGGTAGGATAGCCATCTGGAGATCCTTGTTCAAATATTTTCAAACAATGTGAAAGCCTGGGACTTACCCTAATTACAGTGATGTCATTGTCCCATTTTTAAGTGATTGTCAACCTCTCCCAGTGTCTGACTACCATAGTAACCCACAGTCCAGCAGCACATCCTGTTTTATGAACATTCATATTTTGATCCAGCTGGTACCCCCAACCCACATATGCAAATCACATCCGTGCCACACCAGTTAAGCAGCATAAACCTGAACCTTACTAAACAGATGGAATCAGGCCGGCGCCGTGGCTCAATAGGCTAATCCTCTGCCTGCGGCGTCAGCACACTGGGTTCTAGTCCTGGTCGGGGCACCAGATTCTGTCCCGGTTGCTCCTCTTCCAGTCCAGCTCTCTGCAGTGGAGGATGGCCCAGTCCTTGGGCCCTGCATGCGCATGGGAGACCAGGAGAAGCACCTGGCTCCTGGCTTCGGATCAGTGCAGTGCGCCGGCCGCAGCGGCCATTGGAGGGTGAAACAACGGAAAAGGAAGACCTTTCTCTCTGTCTCTCTCTCACTGTCCACTCTGCCTGTCAAAAAAACAAAAAAAAAAACAAAAAAAAACAAAAAACAACAACAACAACAACTAAAGAGATGGAATCAAATGAAGATCACCTTGTATTTCTAAATGCAAACACTGAGAAATATGTAAGGGTTTGGAGCCACAAAGATCTGGTAAAGAATTACAATCGCCAGTGTCTTTAGGCCTCAATTTATATAGCACAGCTTTTATTTCCTCGTGACACAGGGAATGAAGGCTGAACTTGGAGAAACCATCCATGTGTTTCTACAGTGAAACTCCCTGTCCGTGCTTGCTCTTCCTTTCCCCAGCCAACATCAGAAGGCTGGGCCTTATTGTGACAGGCACTCGGTAGTGAGAAAGGCATACTTTATTTGAAGTCTGGCTTATTTTGTACATGGATAACATTCAGGTTTAAAATCACAGGTATACCTTGCTTTATCTAACATGTACATTTCACTTCCAGTTTAGAAAAATTGTATCATTGCCTAGTGTATTTGTTAGATAAGTTTTGGAATTTGTGATTTGGGTTTCTTTTTGTTTTCCAACAGTCAGTACTTCTCGTTCTCTTAGCTTTGTCTTCTTTTCTTCATGATGGTTAGTTGGCGAATAATATGAAATTTAGCAGTATAGTGTTGGATTGTAAGAAATCTAAAATCCAGGAGAAATCTACTTGTTCTGTTGGATGTTACTGAGATAAATCATGATGTGATCTTGAGCACAGGAGTAAGAGCGTGGATTACTAGGCAGATCAGAAGGATTATTTATATATGAACAGACAGTAGGCGAATTCTGTAATTTCAGTTATGACCTGTGACAGACATGGAGGTGCATACTCACTTGCACGTTCTATGAAGAACATATTGTCCCAGTTCTTGGGAGTGCCTTTAGCTATCAGCCTCATTAAGGATTGTTTGAGCTATGGTGGGGGCCATTTTCAAAGACAGGGCAGTGCAAGAAATTATAGGCCAAGTCATCTGAACCCGATGTGCAAAAACTCTGAGGGCCATTCTAGGTCCAGAGCTCTCCTGGGAGCTGTACAAGGCTGTTAATGGGCATGCACGTCACCATGACTTCTCTTTCTCTTTCTCCCTCCATTTCTGCTTTGTTCCCTTCCCTTCTCCAGATGTTGTCCTTAAGGAGTCTCCTTTATAAACATCCTGCCTGCTAAATCCTATCTCAGAGTCTGTTTCCTGGGGAACCCAGTGTGCAATGTAAGCCATTTCTAAATCCACCAAACCAGACATCTCTCTCACTAGCCATCACCTTCCCTGATCTATCCCATTTCTGTGAATAACACTTTCATTCATCCTACAATTTGTTAGCACCTGTTCTGTGTCTATCATTGTAAAGGTAATGGGGATGTGGTATTGACAAACACAGTCCTGTCCTCAGAGCCTACTTTTCAGTGGGAAGGAAGGACCATGAGCAAATTGTTGCCAGTATAACTATGTTCTAAGAAAGAAGGTAGATGTTATATACACATAGCCATGAGTATAAAGACAAAGGAGACAGGTATCTGGTGTAGCAGTTAGCATGCTGCTTGGGATACCAGCATCCCATACCAGAGTCCCTGGGTTTGAGCCCCTCTACTACTGATTCTAGCTTCCTGCAGATGTATATCCTGAGAGATGGAAGTATTTGAGTCCCTGCCACCCATATGGGAGACTCAGATTGAGTTCCTAGCTCCCTGCTTTGGCCTGTTGTTGTAGGCATTGGGGAAGAACCGGCAGATGGGAGATTAAGACTCTCTCTCTCTCTCTCTCTCTGCCTTTCACATAAACGGGAGGAAAAAAATTAAGACACAGAACTTGGAGTTAAAAGGTTATCTGTGCCACTTAACAGGTGAATGTAGGCAAGTTACATAGCTTTCTGTAGACATTATGTTCCTCATCTATAAAACTGGTGCATAATCCCGCAACTGTCAGTCAACTTAGAAAGGAATTGTTCCGTCTCTCTGCCTTTTAAACGAATAAAATACATTTAAAAATATTAAGCTAGACATATCCTACCTTTAAAAAATAAAAGAATTATTCAATTCAATGAGATAACCCATATTTCAGATACTCAGATATTAAGGGCATCTACAGAACATGGCTGAACCTGCCCTACTCTCCTAAATTGTGAATTCTTCCTGAAAGTCAGAAATCATTCCTTCCTAAACTTTATGATGTAATCTGTTGCGTAGGACAGTTGACCAGGACTGCTTTCCTTGTTAACGCCAGGTAACAGAGTTTACTATCTTTAAATTGTATAAAAAAGAAATAGGGGTGATTTGAGCTGAATTTTTATAAAAAATATTATTAATATAGACAGTAATTCTGAAAGCCTTAATGAAAATTCAGATCTACCAAACATTTATGTAAATTCCATGTAAAGATTTTTTTTAAAGATTTATTTATTTGGCCGGCGCCACAGCTCAATAGGCTAATCCTCCACCTAGCGGCGCCGGCACACCGGGTTCTAGTCCCATTCGGGGCGCCAGATTCTTTCCCGGTTGCCCCTCTTCCAGGCCAGCTCTCTGCTGTGGCCCGGGAAGGCAGTGGAGGATGGCCCAAGTGCTTGGGCCCTGCACCCCATGGGCGACCAGGAGAAGCACCTGGCTCCTGCCATCGGATCAGCGCGGTGCGCTGGCCACAGCGCACCAGCCGTGGCGGCCATTGGAGGGTGAACCAATGGAAAAGGAAGACCTTTCTCTGTGTGTCTCTCTCTCACTATCCACTCTGCCTGTTCAAAAAAAAAAAAAAAAAGATTTATTTATTTGAAAGGCAGGATTACAGAAAGAAAGGGAGAGACAGAGGGAGAGGAAAATCTTCCAGCTGCTGGTTCACTCCCAAGGTGGCTACAATGGCCAGGGCTGGACCAGGTTGAAGCCAGGAGCCAGGATCTTCTTCAGGTCTCCCACAAATACTTGGGCCATCTTCTACCACTTTACCAGGCACATTATCAGGGAAGTGGATTGGAAGTGGAGCAGCTGGGACATGAACTGGTGACCATATGGAATGCTGGGGTTGCAGGCGATGGCTTAACCTGCTGCAGCAGTATGTCTGCCCCATGTGTAAAGATTCTTAAGAGAAATGTGTTAAGTAATATATTCTCCAATATTCTGGATTTTTACTTTATGTCTTTGCAGTGGGAAGCCTTATTCCCTTTACCTTTGTTTTTCTCAAACCAAAAGAGAATGATGTGAGCTAAGACTTAAGTGCAGTACCTGTCTCCCAGCCAAGGGTATATACCTGGCCTTCCTGAACCCAGTGAATTATTTTGCTACAAGTTTCTAAACTAGCCAATGATTGGCGATTCTTGAATATTTACCTAAGAAATACTATCTAAGAAATATATCTAAAATATACCTAAGAATTTCAAGATATATAATGCCAATTAATAAAGGTTTATAAGTGATTTTTAAACTGCATATTATCAGCCTCTTTACTACTTATTTGTGTTGGAAGCATTTCTTTGTATATAGTTTATTTATAAAGTTTTAATTTTTCTCATTTTTCCATCTAAGACTGTGACACCATTTAAATATCTTTATTGCTAAGCGTGCCTTAGGTTTGGGGTTCTTAATATTTAGTCCTCACTGATACTTCTCTGTCTACTTTATTTGTCATTGTAATTTTCATACCTCTGTTTTGTAATATCTCGCCTTCTACAGTCAGTCGTATAACATATAAATTTTTAATCAAATTATCTAGATAATCACATACTGTTTTCTTAGCATCTGACCTCTTTTATTTTTTTCTTTCAGTTAACATCTCTTACATAATAAATGCTAGCTGTTTGCTTGATTGGTAGAGTAAGTTTTGGCAACTCTTGCCTCTTTTTGCCCCCACATCGTGTATTTTTGTAAAGCACTGGTCTTCTTTCCCAACTTTGAGACTGTCAATCACTCAGTGTTTGCTTTGCTTTTCTTTCCCTTTAAACCTACCTTACACATGCTTTTTGTTGGGGCGGCAGCCTGCACGTGGCAGCATGGTCCAGGCAGGAAAGGAAAAGGAAGTGATTACTGCTCTCTTCTGGCTGCCTGCAATAATAAATCATAGCTTGCCATTCCCTAACTGGTGGCTGGAGACTTATCTTCATAAATGCATGTGACCCAAGAAGTTTCAGTTTACATACCCTAGCCCTTGGTGTTCTTGCCTGTGGAGAGCCTTTTCCTTCCTGAAATTAGACAAAGGTTGCAAGAATTGAAGCTAAGGCTTCAAAGCCCAGGAAGCAAGAATGTTGTCTTATCCTGTCACTGCGGTGGAGGCCAGCTGGCCATGTTTACCTAACCAGGGTGTGAGATGCATGCCCATCTGTGAGGGGCTCAGGCCCTCTCGGAGGCTTGCTCTTAAGTTTTGAATTTAGGAACCTTTTGAAATGCTTCTTGTATGTTTTCCTACAGGGTTATTTTTATAGTGACCTATTATATAGGCTTGGGGCATATGATTAAATTTCTAAGCATTGAGTAGAATGAAACTTTTATAAGATTTCCCTTTTACTAGAGTAACATTTAACATCTGTGTTACACATATAGTGACCAAAGTATTTACCATCCGAACTCTAAAACTTTTAACAGTGAAAGGGGGATAGTATTAATAATTAAGCCAGCTTAATAGGCAGAACCAGGACTGTCGTGGGCAACCTGGAATGTATGGCCATCCCTTTTATTCCTAATTATTCCCTTTAAAAACATTCAGGCAAGCCCAAATCACTTTATAAACTTGAGAAAGTGGTGGCAGAGATGGGAGTAGTTGGTTGCACTTCAAAATTGCTGCCCTATTGATGTCACTGAAGAGTACATAGATTCCGAGTATAAAGCAAAGAGTACATTTTAGGAATCAGAGATAAATGTCTAGATAGTACTAATTAGTAGCTAACTACTGAACTCTTGCATGCCTTATTTTTACTTCATCAACCCTGTTAGGTGACTACTATTATTCACATTTTTGTGGTTTTTGCCATGATTAACCAAAAATAAAAATTAATTATATCTAATTTATTATTAATTATATCTAATTCCTTTAACGCTGTAATTGTCTTTCACGGGACATACTTTATATCTTTGTGACTGGGGCTGTCAAGCCATGGCTCCATGCTTTGTTACCAGCTCGAGTCATTCTGAAAGGGTTCCTTCGTGGGACGAAAGTAGAACTGCCACAGTATTACTTCAGCAATTCTGTTTTCATTTTCAAGTATATGGTGCCCTGACTGGTCTAGTATTCTCATTACAGGATTTTAAATAGACATACTAATCAGTACATTTAATCAAAGGAAAAAGCAGCCCTTTATATATTTTTCCTTTGTGGATCTATGGAGGTTTAAAACAAGTCTTGAAAGGCATTTATAAACCAGCTTCTGTTGGTTTCTTCTAACCAAGTGAGGAGAATGTGCTAGTATTAGTGTAAGAAGTAGTTGACATTGAGTGTTTCTGTGGAATCACCTGTTATGATTGTGTACTTTGTGCTAGGTCTTTCAGGGGTGGGGAATTTTTTTCTGCCAAGGGCCATTTAGATATTTATAACATTGTTTGCAGGCCATACAAAATTATCAACTTAAAAATTAGCCAGGGCCGGCGCCAGCATAGTGGCATAATGGGTAAAGCCACCACCTGCAGTGCCAGCATCCCGTTTGGGTGCCAGTTCAAGTCCCGGCTGCTCCACTTCCAATCCAGCTCTCTGCTATGGCCTGGGAAAGCAGTAGAAGATGGCCCAAGTCCTTAGATCCCTGCACCCATGTTGGAGACACAGAAGAAGCTCCTGGCTCTTGGCTTCACATTGGCGCAGCTTTGGCTGTTGCAACCATCTAGGGAGTGAACCAGCAGGTGGAAGACCTCTTTCTCTCCCTCTCTCCCCCTCTCTTTAAAAAAATTAGCCTGCTATAGATTTATTGGAATTTGAGTCCCACCTGTGGTTGCCTTGGCAAGGATGGATCAAATAATTTCTCAGGCCTTATATGGCTCATGGGCTGGACATTGTTCACCCCTGCAACAGCTTTACATTTCATTCATTGAATACAATAACTCTGTGACTGTCACGCATTTATTGCCTGCATGACACTCCCCTGACAAAACTGAGGCACAGAAAAAGTTGAAATAATTTGCTGAAGATAGCATTTTCAGGAGAGAGCAGGGTTTAAACCTAAACAGTGTTACTCTGAACTCCTTGAATTTAACTACTGCACTTAACTTACAATGACTACTTGCTTGAAAGCCTCATCTCTCAATAAAGAAAAAGTAAATGAAGATTAGAGAAGTGCACCGAGTAGCATGGGAGAGTTGAAGTTCATCCTGTTCTGAACACCCTGCTGGGCAGTGTAGTCTTCGCATTTCATCTACTGAAGAGTGTGTGTTTCATCATGCTCACTAGAGGCGCTAGTGCCTTGGGTGCCAGAACCCAGGTTTTACTGTTACAGCAACCATGATACTTGCTCTGCGAGTAGCCAGCTACTGGGACAGACTTGTTCAAAAGACCTTCAGGAGGAGTAATAAGCAGCTGTGTCAGACATTAGCAGATTCAGAGTCTGCCAAATGCTGTGTTCTCTGATCAGTCACCTTCTTACAGGGCACACGTGTAAGCAAGTGAGCCTGATAGCACAGGGAACACGTGGGCAAAAATGTCGAGTGATAGGACAGGTGTGTGGTAAAATATTATAGTTTATCAAACGATATAGACTGCACTTAAGCAGAGGCACTGAGTACAATTATAATCTGCATAATGAAGGTGTGAAAGGGACCAGCTTTTTACACTTTTTCAAACCTTTGAAACAAGTTAATCTGAAATCTTAACTCAAGGAGCAATAGAGGGAGCTAATCTATTTATATATACACATACATCCTTTTTAAAAAAAGGCATCTCAAACCTCAACTGTGCCATTAACTAGAGTGATGATTCATTCATGCTCACACCGTAGTAATGAGCTTCGGAATTATAAACGTACAGTTGTGTCAGATCCCGCTCTGAAAGAAACACGCGTTATTTGATTCTCTTTCAGAATATTCTTTCCTGTACAAGGAATTCACATGCTGTAACCCTCACAGTACATGTGTATAACACATGTCATAATTTAGAAGGAAGATAAGGGTTTTACTGATGGAAGGCCTTTAAACATTCCCCTCAAAAACACGTTTAAGACTTATTATATTCATATGCATGAATTTCAAAATTTTGGGACTAAAATAAACTTATTCTTTAATTCTATTTTTCATTAACTTTTTGAAGTCCACTCATATCTTAGACATAGATCTGGGCCCGCATCCATCCTTACACATACTACTAACTCTAGCCCACACTCCCTCTTTTTTTTTTTTTTTTTTGAGTCTTGAGTATTTACTATCATTATTTTCAATATAAATTATTTAAGTAGAAGTTTATATAATTTTAATTTTTAATAATGGCTGTGGTTAGCTATCAGTTCAAGCAATTTTGAAAAATTTAACATTGGGCTCTTGCAAGACAGTACTGATCCTCTTTGAGTAGATCTCCTTGGACTATACAATACAGGGGAAGGAATTATCCTGACTCTCATGGTTGTCAAGCCACAAATATAGGAATATAAAATTATCCTTTAATGTCTTTTAGATTAGGGTGAAGCCAATCAATGCAGATTTCCCTTCTGCGTAGCCTGGGATATTGAATGGGGTTAACTCAGAATTTTCAAAACCCTGGTCCAGAGGTACGCCCGAGACCTCATGGCAGAGCATCCCTGTGATACCCCCCTGTCTTCAGAGTACGCTAAATTAAACTTTAGTTCAGCTCAAGTGAGAGTCTGTGTTTTTTCCTCTGTGAAAAGTAGATCATAATAGAGTACTGGGACCAGCGCCGTGGCTCACTAGGCTAATCCTCCGCCAGCGGCGCCGGCACAGCAGGTTCTAGTCCCGGTCGGGGCGCCAGATTCTGTCCCAGTTGCCCCTCTTCCAGGCCAGCTCTCTGCTGTGGCCAGGGAGTGCAGTGGAGGATGGCCCAAGTGGTTGGGCCCTGCACCCCATGGGAGACCAGGATAAGTACCTGGCTCCTGCCATCGGATCAGCGCAGTGCGCTGGCCGCGGCGGCCATTGGAGGGTGAACCAACGGCAAAAGGAAGATCTTTCTGTCTGTCTCTCTCTCACTGTCCACTCTGCCTGTCAAAAAAATAAATTAAAAAAATAATAATAGAATACTGGGGTAGGCGGATGAAATCCAAGGAAAAGCTGCAGCAGTTGTCGGTGCAGAAAGAAAACTGAGGAACTCTGACAGGAAACCTTCGGCTTTGGCCAGGTGTTTATGAGAAGAGTAGTCAGGTGCATCATTTGAGGGCCTTGGAGAAGGGAGGCTATAGTGAGGGAAGCTGAGTGAACCGGAAAGATCTGCCTGATTATTGTAGAGAGAAAGCTGCAGCCCTTCCTGCATCCGAGCCGTGCTACATTGCTGCTGACTTTGGCCTCCCTTGCCTCTCCTCTCATCTTCTGGTCTTCAACTCGCCTGACTTACATAGCTTTCGCACTGGATAAGTTTATCTAGCTTCTCAGAGTTACTTCACTTTGAAAATCATAATCATGGAAGAAAAAGTAAAAATAAAGAAGCCCCCCCCCTCAAAAATGTTAATAATCCTATAAGCTTGCATGCAGGTGACATGTGATTTGACTGGTTGATTTAAAAGGCAGCAAGACAGAAAACTCCCATCCACCAATTCACACCCGGCTCCCCAAATGCCTACAACAGCCAGAGCTGGATCAGGCCAAAGCTGGGAGGCCAGAACTTAATTCGAATCTCTCATGTTAGCGGTAGGGACCCAACTACTTGAGCTATCACCTGCCTCTCGAGGTCTCATTAGCAGGAAGCTTGAATGAGGCGTGGATCTAGAGCTCAGCTAGAACCCAGGCACTCCAGCAGGGAATGAGGATGGGACATCCCAAGCAACATCCTAACTCCCATGTCACACCCCACCCTCCCCTAATGCTTTTGTTCTGTTCAGAGTACTTGCCATTTACTGAGTTGGACTTTTGTCCGACTAGAAACATTCAAAACAGTGAAAGGAAGAGCAGATTAATTAATTATAGTGAAGCTAAGGTGAAGACCGTTAGTAGATACATGAGTAGAATTAACAAGTAATAAAATATCATGACAGGATCGAATATCTTACATTAATTTTGAAATCATCAATACGTTTATAGAAATATGTAGTTTTCCCTCTTATCCTAGATATTATCTATTTTAGGACTGTAGTAATTTTAAAGTGTTGTTGATTGTCAGTTTTTGCTCAGAGCTGATTTCTATCTTAGTATGATCTTTAGAATTTCAACATTTCTGCCTGCCCTGATTTGGATCATTTTTAATCATTTTTTAAATGTTCAAGTCAAATAAAATTATATGTATGTATGTATAAGAACCTTCATCCACTACCTCCTAGGGTACCCATTAGCAGGAATCTGGAATCTGGAATGGAGCCAGAACTTGAACCCAGGCACTCCAAAATAGGATGTAGCTGTCTACCAGCAGTGGCTTCACCTAAGTGCACAAAGTGTCTGCCCCCTCTCTTATGTAATCTTGAATGAACCACGAAGTACCTAGTAAGTGACCCTTTGAACAACTGCATTTAATGTCATCAACTTCACATCTATACCACTCTTTCAAAAAGGATAGATAATATTCAGTTTTTGTTTATAAATGCTATCAAGTTAGATAAAAGTAAAAAAGATGATAGCCAGACATCACTATCCTAAAGCTCCCTAGTGTAATGGGCCATGCATGGTAAAGTTACACCCTTGTCTATAAAAAGGGGGCCAAGCTGACTCCCAAGGTAGAAAGGATTTTAACCAGCAGACCAAGAGAACGCCCCACTCAGCAGTCTTCTGGAGGAACAGTCCCAGCAGGATGAGCTTCTTGGTGAATTGCATCAAGACCAGGCCAGTGAGGCAGGTAGAGGGCTGTATTCAGTTGGGCAGGGAGCTGAGGTCTGCCCAAGGGAAGTCAAGGCCCACAAACACACACAAGTAACTGCTCCTCCCTTCTGTCTTAGATCATGGAATAGAGGTGCTTCTTTTTCTTTTAAAAAGGATAAAAATAATACATGGAGACTTTTAAATTTTAGGGTCTTAACATTTCTAGAGACTAAGATCCATCCTCAGATGGATCCTCTCAGTGGAAGCTGAGGATCCCTTCTCAGGAAAAAGATTCATATGCACATGTAGACAGAAGTTTGCAAGGAATGTCAAGCTGTCTACATCCGTAGCCTCTAACCAGACACCACAGCTCTACCTTAGATTGACATATAGAATAGACTTTTGGTGATATGGCCCCCTCTGTTTGACATTTCTGGGTTCTCCAGATTATTAAGGTCTTCCTTGCAGACTGTACTGTAGTGGTTATTTTTCTCCCCATCTGTGCCTCTACTCATTCCTTGCTTTAGCTATAATCCACCTAAGTTCCATCTCTTAAGCTGTCTTAATTCAGTCTGCTCCAACCTAGCATCACCACACTGACCCTGGTAGACAACAGTAAGGGAGAGAAGAGGACTGTGAACCAGGCTAATAAATGTAAAAAGCAAAGATTATGGGTAGAAATGGCAATTTCAGGTAGTTCCAAGACTACTTAATTAAGCTGTAGCAAAGCTGAAACAGAGGTAAATATTCGGAAAAATTAGGCTGTTAAGATGTTTCACTTATTCACAGTTCTAATCCTAAACAATCAAATATTTTAAATTTTTTTCTAGCTATGTTCATTTTTAAACTCTAAAGTGTTGTAATAGTGTAAGGGAATATCACATGGGGCTATGATGTGATGTAAGAAAAGTTGTACATCGTATGAAATGTCAATCAGGCAAAAATATGAATCTATCTAACACCTCTGTCCAGTTTATAGAATTTTAACCTGCATCAGGGTGGCATGTACCAATGCCATCTCACTAGTCAAAGTGATCAGTTTCAGTTCACAATTGATCATAATGACAGGATTAATAGTCAAAGGGATCACATAAACAAGACTAATGTCTGCTAATAGTAACTGAAAGAATTAAAAAGGAGAGAACAACTCAACATGGGAAGTGGGATACACAGCAGACTCATAGAAAGGCAGATGTCCTAAATAGCACTCTGGCCTCAGAATCAGCCCTTAAGGCATTCGGATCTGACTGAAGAACCCATGAGAGTATTTCAAGCATAGAAAGCCAAGACACTCTGGCAAAAAAAAAAAAAAAAAAAAACCAACAGCAAACCTAAATGAAAGATCTCCACGAGTGAGATCCCAGTGGAAAGAATGGGCCATCAAAGAAGGAGGTACCTTTCTCTGAAGGGAGGAGAGAACTTCCACTTTCACTACGACCTTGTCTAAATATGATCAGAGTTGGCAAACTCAAAAGGCTTCCATAGCCTTGGCAATCCATGACAAGAACCTCGGGTGATTACCAACGCCATAAACAAGAGTGTCAACTGTTAAGTCAACAACAGGAGTCCCTGTGAACTTACTCCCCATGTAGGATCTCTGTCCTTAATGTGTTGTACAATGTAAATTAATGCTATAACTAGTACTCAAACAGTACTTTACACTTTGTGTTTCTGTGTGGGTGCAAATGGTTGAAATCTTTACTTAATATATACTAAATTGACCTTCTGTATCTAGGATCTCTGTCCTTAATGTGCTGTACATTGAGATTTAATGCTATAACGAGTACTCAAACAGTATTTTTCACTTTGTGTTTCTATGTGGGTGCAAACTGTTGAAATCTTTACTTAATGTATACTAAACTGATCTTCTGTATATATAGAAAATTGAAAATGAATCTTTATATGAATGAAAGGGGAGAGAGAGCGGGAAAGGGGAGGGTTGCAGGTGGGAGAGAAGTCATCGGGGTGGGGGGGAGCCAATGTAGTCCATAAGCTGTACTTTGGAAATCTATATTCATTAAATAAAAGTTTAAAAAATTGACCTTCTGTATATAAAGATAATTGAAAATGAATCTTGATGTGAATGGAATGGGAGAGGGAGTGGGAGATGGGAGGGTTGCGGGTGGGAGGGAAGTTATGGGGGGGGGAAGCCACTGTAATGCAAAAGCTGTACTTTGAAAATTTATTAAATAAAAGTTAAAAATAAATAAATAAATCCTTTAAAAAAGAATTTTAACCTCCAGATTTTCTACTTTTGCATTAACTCCTCCACCTATTAATTCCTTAATATTATCTCATTTTTTAAATGACTCTTCTAACATCATTTTAAATAAATCTGCATATTTAACAACCACCGCAAAACTCAAGTCAAATATTTTAAAAGGCAGACATATTCTGAGAATATTGAAAAAACATGGTTTGTTTTGTAACTTTAGCAACAATTGCTCTAGATCTCTTAAAATGTTACCATTTAAATATAAGAGTAAGGACATACAATTTCTTCATAAGCCAGGTGTATTGACTATTGTAGAATTTTTTTTTTATTATTATCTGTTGCCACCAATGTGATCCAGTGAGAATCTGGCTTTCAAATAAAATGTAGAAGAAAGTAGCTTGCTAGTTAATTAATGTGATGCATCAAATTAGAGTCTTATTTTGTGTTTTTAAAAATATTTTTGGTATTGCAAGCTATATGTTTCAGAAATATTATGATGTTGATAACCAACATTGATTCTTCAGACTTCCACGTTACATAATCAGAAAACCTAGGACAGAAATTTTAAGGTGTGGATATACCACTGAGGCAGCATCCACAGTGAATTAGATACCCATTACAGCGTGTTCATTGAGAGGGGATAGACGTGTGCAGCAGTGAAAGGAATGTAAAGGAGGGAGAGATGTTGTTGGCTGTTAGTTCACAATATGGACAGGCACTGTATGTTATCAGAAGCAAGAAAGGCCTGCAGTGGTCTCTGTTTGACCTTTTCAGTGTTACTCAGAATTTGTCCATTTTAAGTGCACTATTATGTTTTTGATAGACAATTTATAGAAATTAATAGCAAACTATAGAAAAATTGCTCTTTTTCTTCAATAAAAAATATGTTTGCTAGGAAGAGAAATGACATTCCCATGAAATTGAAATCTGTATATTATATTATATTATATTTCAACTATAATTTTTAGTAAACTTTCCTTCATTTGTTGTGCCGAACTACGGTTACTAGTATTAGTAGGATTCAAACCTTTTTTTGATTCTTTTTTCAGTTTCTTTATCTGGCAAGACCACTGTGAGTTCCCAGTATCTTCAGGCTAGGCTATTTTTTTAAAATCTTAACAGCCATTTAACTTTTTAAACCTAAAATTTTCTAAGACATTAAAATATAACAGTTTGCCACATAAAGAAATATCTTAGGAAGCAAAATGATATTGAGAGGCTTCAAAACAGAAGATCTTTGTGGGCATTTAAAATACCAAGAAATTGCAAGGTTCTGGTGAAGAGCAGGCTAGTTAAATTGGAGAAGTCAAAGCAAGATACCCCTTTTGTATTGATGTGCCATCTACTGAAAGCTAGTAGACATTAGTCCTAAGTAGCTAACGGTGAACCTCTGGTACCGACTTCCCTGAAGCACTGCAATAGGAAGAGGAAGAAGAAACTTGTAAAAGAAACCCTCAGGGATTCCCCTTGTGATCCCTTTAATCCCTGAATTGTCAGACCACATGGAAAATAACAGAGCTGTGTAGTTCTGAGACTTAAGTGATATTATCTTTTTAGAAGAAAATACCAGGCCTTTTTATATATCTGGGAAAAAAGAGGTTATGTGTTCAGTATAGAGAAGAGTGGCCTTGAGTCTGATATATGTATATGTTTTCATTTTAATATATTGCTATTATTTATGACTAAGTAGGTTGCACCTGTAGGAAAAAAAATTATAAGCAATGTTTTATTTACCTTCCTTAAAACAGATGATTCAACGAGAAGCAGATGTGAAAAGCAAGGTAACTGCAGTGGCATTGACAGACTCTGTTCACAATGTGTGGCATCAAGAAGCTGGCAAAACCGTTCGAGAATGGATGAGAGAGGTGAGACTTGGCTTCTTTCAGTGCTGAGATGAATGGGCGTGAACCTTTATATCTTGAGCCTCCACCAATTTGTATCACCTCTCCCCTCTACCTTTCTTTCTCAAGGTAGAAGACTGAAAGGGAATCAAAAATACTAGATGTGGTTAAAATAAGCATAGAAAACCCTTCAGAAGAACGACTGCTCTGTGAAAGCACACCCAACCCCCTTGGCTGTCTATAGAATACTATGTACGTGTGCAGGGTTCGTTAGGAACTTTGGAGATTCTCACTCCTGATGTTTAGTGTATCCGTCAGCTATTTGCATTGGTGCTTCTTAATCAGAAGAAAGAAGCTTGAAGTACACGCGTCTTGTGCTTCTCTCCTTGACAGGTGTCAGGGTGCACCACTCTTCAGTGGATTGGCTACTACTGCCAGTAGGGGGAGATGCAATTAAAAAGCTGAACTAGGATTGAGCCAGACCCTTGAGCTAGAGAAGCCAGGAGCTGGCTGAGGTCCAGCGTCAGGCTAAAGCTTCTGTCTGCACCTCCTAAAGACTGGCAAACCTGGAAGCTCACAAAGCTCACTGGACTGCTCCCAGCAGTTTTGTTTTTCCCTCTCAGACCATTATTTCTCTTCTTCCTATTGCAGGCACCTGGCTGAAATACATATATTTCATATATATAGAGAGAGAGAGAGATGTTTACTTTTGCATATATTTTTACTTTTACGTCATATATATTAACTTTTTTGATATTACAAGCAACTGACATCAGCTACCCCATGCTATGGTAATTATTTAGTCTGATCGTTTGCTTCCATTTATGTGAATGAGCTGGTTGACTTTCCTAGTTTTCTCTCAGTGTTTGTTATACAAGATCCACGTGTCCCTTCAGCTGACCACTCCCCATAGGATTGTGTAGAGGGTCAGTCCTCATTGTGCACTGTAAGGACCAGCGAGTTTATGTTGTAAGAGAACCTTGAGTAAATAGATGGATCTATGTAATCCCACAGTAGTGCTATAATATCATCAATCTTTGTCACTCTTGCTGCTGTTCTAGTCCTCATAATACCATAAAAGTAGAAAGCTGGATTTTTAAATCTGTTCTAACATGCTGGCTGCTTTTCCTATTTTTCCTTCCACAGTGTAGCTGCATTCTTAGTTGCGTTTTCCAAAGTTCTCAACTTCTTCAAAAGGAAATTTAGTGTACGTTGATTATATTTTTAAATGCTATTTATGTGTCCAAATGGATACTTACACAGCTCCCAGCATTATCTAAGTAGTAGGATTACTAAATGAGCTGTTAGTAACTTTTGTCGTGTACTTACTACTATGGAATTTCGTACTTGGCCCAAATTAGAAACACCCATGTTTTCATCATTTTTTTTTTTTTTTTGACAGGCAGAGTTAGACAGTGAGAGAGAGAGACAGAGAGAGAAAAGTCTTCCTTTTCCATTGGTTCACCCCCCCAAGTGGCCGCTACGGCTGGCGCCTTGCAACTGGAGCACTGTGCCGATCCAAAGCCAGGAGCCAGGTTCTTCCTCCTCATCTCCCATGTGGGTACAGGGCCCAAGGATCTGGGCCATCCTCCACTGCACTCCCGGGCCACAGTAGAGAGCTGGCCTGGAAGAGGGGCAACCGGGACAGAATCCGGCACCCCAACCAGGACTAGAACCTGAGGTGCCGGCGCCACAGGCAGAGGATTAGCCTAGTGAGCTGCGGCGCCGGCCTCATCATTTTCTTAACTGGGAGTTTTTCATGTAAGTCTCATTCCAGGTGTGATAAATATAACAAAAAAATATTTATATTTGCTTTTTAAGTCTCTCTAAGGTTGGATTTGGTGTCTCCTTCAAAAATCAGTGCACATTACTCTGCATTTTTCATTTAACAAAGATATGCAACAGTCAAATTTAATATTAATTTAATCAAAGCCCCCGTTTATTCCTCTGCAAGCATTGCTTTTATGAAATTTGTAAGATTTTATAAATGTCCTGGTTCTTGAATATTTCTGTCAGTTCCATCCATTATGCCTTAGGAAAGCAGCATGAAGAGTTTTGTATTCTGACTTAAGCAAATTGAAACCCCAGCTCAATCCCTTTTACCTAGCTGTTTAGTCTTAGGCAAGTTATTTAATCTCTTTGAGATTCAGTTTTCTCATCTGTAAAATATAAAACCCATCTGGCAAACATGATTGGGAAATAACATATGTAAAGAAATAGCACAGTTGTTGGCACTTGAAACAAGTTCTGTAAATTACACCTTTTTCTAGTGTTACCTTCTCCCTGATATACATGAACTATAAGCTCCTTTTTCTTTTATGAATTAGTTGCATATTGAGAATATCTTTCAAAAAGGAAGAATGACATACTGGAAATAATTTAGAAGAAGCAGAACTAAGTTTTGATGACTCTGGCTTAGTCACTCTCTAAGTGCATCAATAATTAAGGATATAACATTTATCAGCTCCATTGCTAAAACTTTTTGTCTTGGACCAGCGATTCCATCTTTGGGGGCCTGTGTCATAACTGTGAGTTAGAAACAATAAAATAATTTGTATTGCATCTTCTTCATGAACTACCTTAAGAATTAATTATGTGATGATCAAGAAGAATCCTTGAAGAGCCAATTGTACTACATAAAAAATGAGATGTGTTACTATAGGAAAATGAGATATATTGCTGTAATATCCCAGAGACAAACATTATCAGATTATTTTGATGGAGCTTTGAAACTATCCCTGCTCAGGGCTCTTCCTCAAAATGAGAACAAAAAGGGGAGGGTGTGATAGCCCACGTCAGACGCCCTGGGAATCCAACCATGTGTGTGACCTGTGGTCAAGAAGATTTCAGCGTGATGTGGCAAAAGAGGAGTCCAGTGTTTCCTCACACTTGGGATGAACCTCCAGCCCTTTCCTTTCTTGTTTTTTAGTCCTGACCCACTCTGCAATCTCCCTGAAATAACCAAGCAAGCAGCTCTGGATTACAGGAAACAGAAAGGGTTGTGTCCAGGAGCATGGGTGTTGGAAGAAGGGTGTGGATGGATAAACTTTGTGTCCCTCAGCCTCTCATTTCTCTGCCACCTCCTCCTCTCGCTTCATTTGGAATCAAAAAACTGAAATAGTTTGCAAATATCCCTCCCAAGAAAAACACCACAGGGATGAAGGTCGAAGGGGCCACTTTTGGCAATTTCTGAAAGTGAAACCTACTCCCAACTGAAAGACCAAGCGTGGGCACTAAGGCAGCCTCATGAGGAGTACAGAGTGACTGAAAGCTGCTACCAGAGGCACTTCTTCCTCAAGCTCCGGGTCTGTCAGGGCCTGGCAGGCAAATATGGTTTCCTGACTTGTAATCCTGCCTCTCAGTGTCCCCAGCCCAGCCAGCTGCTAGATTCTTCATGAGCAGTTGGAACCCTTTCTATCACCGTTCAGCTCACAGTGTAGGCCCTAGAAATGCAACTTGGTCCCCGTCTTCATAGCTGTGCTTGTTTGAGGGCATACAGCCTTCCATGGGAACCATCAACATCTATGGCAATGATTCCTAACTCAGACACACTAAAAATGAACAGAAGACTAGGCTCAATCAGAGCAGCAAGCAGCTCCAAATACCTCCCAACACCCTGCATAGGAATAACTACTACCTACTTTCCTTTTAAGTATGATGAACTAAGCTCTAAGCTTTGTATTTAAAAAAACTAATTCATTTTCGATCTACCCTGAAAACCTGTCAGCCCCTTGGTTTACATGTCAGAGGTAGGTGCTCAGCACTGTGGCCTCTGGGCCCTTTTAATCTATATCATTAGCTCCCAACTTGGATTTAACAAAGAGGAAAATTTACAACCCCAGGAATCTGTGGTCGTAATCTCAGAATAAAAAGACATTTTGGCTGAAGACATTCAGCTTTAAGAAATGCTCACCACCTTGCCTGTTAGCTTTCCTTTTGCCTTCCAAATCTGAGAGACACTGATCGTGTGGATCTGTCCCCGTCTGCTGGCCCTGCCCCAGGGCTTCTTCCTCTGTGCAGGCTGCATGGTGATGGAGAGGGCCACAGGGCAGACTCAAGCCTGGCACTGCTGGCACCCCTGGCCCAAGTGCCTTGTTCCTACTCGAGACACCACAGAATAAGCACTCAGGGCTGTCAGTGCACTCCTTTCATGCTTTGAATTTCAGAAGGGGTTTCCTCCTGGTCTGCCTGTGTCCCCTCATGGGACACTTCAGTACTGTTCTTCTCAGCTGAAGAACTTGAGTAGGCTACAAATTGGGGCATTGAAAAAGAGGATAGATAAGGATTAGAAAGACTGTGAGAGAGATTTGTTTCCTACACGACAGAAGCATCTCAGAATTGGGAGTTAGATTTGGTAAGATGGACTTCGATCAGACTGAATTCATTTGTAATGGCTGTATGCCTTACATTCCTTATATTTTCCAGTTTGTTTGTGTTATCTTATTCATTGTGCTTTATTCTATTACAAACAGCTTCAGACTTCTGTCCTTGTCTCTCTCTATTTTTCCCATGTCATAAAAATGCCTTAGTACATGGCGCCTCCATACACAGTTGCACACACACATTCTTCAAAACTATAGTACCAAATCTCTGCAGTCCTTCACAGGCTCTTATCATTCCACAGAACTTTGGAGCATATTCACTTTCACTGTAGAGTGTTTAACTTGCATCTGATTTTTATGAGAGAGCAAAGCCTTAAACATCTGGCCTAGATAAAAACTGAAATTTCAAAATCATAAAATGTCAACCTGTATTTTGCTTTAAGTGTTTGAGTTAAGGTGACCTGTAAAAAATGGCCCAAAGTTCATTTTTTCCAGCTTTTTAAAGTCAATAATAAGTTAAAAATGATTAATCAACTGCTTATTATAATATGCCATCACTTTTATTAATACTCAAAAATCCTGTAAGACATGGTTTTACATATGTGAAATGTAGGTGAGCAGTATTAAGACTGACATATCACCTGGGTAATAGCCGACTTTCATCAGATGTGGAGGTTACTAGGAGGATGAATAATAATTAAAATATATACCTAATCGCTGCCTGTCTGTTGGCAGTGCTAATTGCTGTCATTGAAAAGACTGAATTGTTTAAGAAAAAGATAGAGAAAGAGAAAGTCATTCTTCATTGAAGCTATCTCCCTGTATCATTGGGAGCCTATTTTTAGTACCTATAGAAGTCATGATTTTTGAATTTATTAAGGGCTGTGATGAATGATAAAACAAATCATCCATTTACATATCTTGACACTGCTTTGGAGAATACTTATTTCTTACAAGCAAGTGTCACATTGTATATAAAAGCTGGCTAATTGTGTGCTAATCTTCCGCATTATCTAGAACTCTCTGATGTGTATTCTATCAATGGTAATATTAATTTTACTTATTTCAAATGTATGAAATATCTTCTAAAACCCGGTTTCCTTTATAATTTCTACTCTCTCACATTGTATGATTTTGCATTCAGCTGCTAATTAAGATTAGGAGTGCATATTATAGAATATGTATCCACTTTAAACCCGTGAGCTTTTGTTACATGTCGAAAATACTAATATTTTAGCCATTTTAAATGTAAAAAGAACGAAAGCATTTAAGAACATTACTCGATGTTGTGTTTGTTTTCATGTTTTTTTCCTCCTACTCAGTTCAATAGTTTCATTGATCCACTGTTTCTTACAAAAATCTGCCATGCTTTGTGAACTTCACTTTCTAATCTCATACAGCAACCCTTCCTTTATGTTATTTCTGCTCTCCCTGGTCCCACAACAGTAGGGTTGCCTTGACAAATCTATTCAAAAGCCATTCCTCGGCCTTTATTGGTGGGGACTGGGGCCTTTGAAATTCTCTCCTCACTGCAACACAGCTGACATCTTCTTCCAGACAGAATGAATTAAGGAAATACAATAAGACACTTGATCTACCAGTCAAGGATCTTTCCATAGTGAGGACGGATTCCATGGTGCACAACCAGGGCAGCAAGCATCTAAAAATACACAATACATGCTTGTTTATCAGAATAGCAATCGCCGATTTTTCCAACATGATTGATGGGATGATTTCTTTTAAAATAAAATCTGTCTGGAAATTCATTGTGTATGTGTGTCTTTGTGTGTCTGTGTGTG